>NC_041400.2:98166277-98466277 GCF_900747795.2 Erpetoichthys calabaricus | reverse complement strand
GGCGAGTCCATCTTTGGTTTATATTCTTTTCCATTTAGAATATCATAAATCTTTCAAAAAAGAGAGAATACAATAATTCCCTTTGTATGTTTTTACAGATTACAATCTTGTATATTTCCTTTAGCTGTCAATGTTACTTAAATAAAATTCAAAGATGGGAAGTATACCTATAACTAACAGATAAGATTGATGAGCACAGTATTGAATCTCTCCTAGAAAGTCCCATGTAACTCACAAATCTGTTCTGTACTCGGCCTGTGATCCATCATGTGGCTCTCAGCAGTTGTCAAGAATGACATCAGACAGACAGATGGACTTTACATACAACACGTGCACCTGCTGGTAATGTTAAATCTGTTGTAATAAAACTAATCTGGCCCCATTTTAAAACATTAAGGTGCCTGCCGAATCTGCCCCTGTAGAAAGAACAGGCCATAAGCAGGTTAGCCCCTTAGAACTGATGATGGAATGAAGGCTTTCTGGGATCCAGCAGCACCAACCCATACACAAAAGCTTGCCTTCCACTCCCATAAACCTTATTAGATGCTCTCATTTTTATAACCCCTGATGTTTCTAGCATTCCTGCCCACCCTTTCTCAATGCTCTTCTTCGTACTTGCCTGAAACCAAATATATCGTCATCAGAAATTTGATTTACAAATTCAGGGTCCAATGGGCTACAAGCCACCAATTTAGTATCTCCTACCCCAAAGACGTTAGAAACCAGTTCAAGAGTCAGGTTAATGTGTCAGTTAAAAGAAGTCACTCTAGGTTTTAGCAGTTTGCCCACTTCAGTTCCTTCCTTCATCCTGCCTGCGCATTTCTATTACAGACAATATATACCTCATCAGAAAGGGCCATGTCCAGAGGAGTTGTTCCAGGCACAAAACCTTCATCGTCCTCTTCCTCTTGATCTTCACAGTATTTATTATGTATTTCATACAAGGGCTCAAAATTCTCTTTATAAATATCAGCACCTAAATGGAATTACAACAGTAAACAAAACTGGGTACTGATATGTCTTTATATTAATATAAGGAAAAAGTGTCCTTAGCAAGTATTTTAGATATTATTTCAACAACAAAAGGCAAAGGGGTCCACACAAACCTTTATCACCAACACTATTACACCTAGTGCCATCAATATTGGTTAATGACACATAAAATTACAGTTAACGGACAGTGTAAATAACAAACAAACAATTAATATGAATTAATATGGACAGTATAAGCACCAGTTTCAGTGCTCTGTTTGAAAAGTACAACCCCTGGTTAAAAAATAAATAAATAAAATAAAGTATTTTATGGTGGATGACAAGATCTGATTGTAGTTTTAAATAAAGTTACTCTTATATGTACATATCAGATTAATTCACAATAGAAACTGTTTAAAAACAGTTTATTACTCTGGCTGAGTAAAAGTCTTGTTTTTTTCTTTCCTTTTTATGATAAGGCAAACAGAACGCAAGATGTTTAAAGGTGGGGATGTTGCTGATAGAAAGAAAATGTGGATGTCATTAGATGTGAATTAATATCGACAAGGTTTTGAAGAAATAAACTTGTGTAAAAATTAACTGATCCTATTCCATACCTTGTGTACACTAATTAGATGATGTATACAAAACATGTACAAGGAACATGGTACCGATTTGTAGCTTGTGTTTTACACAAACTTGTCAGACACAGAGTACTGAATAGAAAGTTTCTGCAGGAAACTGATGGCCAATGGTGGGCACAGGACCCAAGTGAAGGACTCTAGTTTGCACTTGCCCGGTAATCTTGAATTGGATAAAGAAGTTTACAAAAAATTGCTGAATGGGAAGGATAATAAAACAAGTAAGTTAATGGAAAAAACATTCTGCGTATCTGCCAGTGGGTAGAGTGTTGTCCAGTTTCCCAGAGTTACATGCTGTGCTAAAGCTCCCATTGCCAAGCACTTCTGCAAAGGTGAATATGTGTCTTTGACCAGTGATGCTAAGGCTTCAGGTAACTGTTTTGTGGTATTATAAAAATAACGTTATTTATGTCCAAGATTGGTTCCTGCATTGCCTCAGATGAAGATGGCATTGGACCCTGCAATCTGGAAATATATAATGATGGTTCACTAAAGAATGCATGGCTGGATTTTTGTTTTTAAAAAAAAGAAATTTTTTTTTTTTGTAGCAATTTTGGAAGACAGCAATTTCAGCGGGTGCAGCACGTGAAAAGAAAATTCTGTTTTCGCACTCCAATGCTAAGGGAGTGCAGACTAGCTGTCCAAATGCATACGTCCTGTCAACAGTGATATATAAAGATAAACGTCCACCCGTCACCCTGTTGTTTTAATGAACAGAAACTGTCAGGAGGTTTAATTCACCTTTAAATAGTAATCGGGCCGTTTCCTGCCACAGGGTCAGTACTGCTGGCATAAGCTGCAGCCCCACTGGTGAGCGTGACTGGATTAAAGAAGGCTGGAGGACGCCATGTTAAACACACATGGGGTGCCATACCCTCCTTCCTGTGCCTAGAAATACGGCTGTCTCTCTGGCAATAAATCAGGGGGATGAATGCAAGAGACAACCTTTTTATTTCTTGAATGGCTGTCTTTGAATGGCTGTTTAAAGGTGAATTGTGGAAAATATTACCCTGAAAACAGAGAAGAATCAATATATTGCAGTTTTTAAAAAATATGAATGTTTGCATTTCTTCCGAACTTTTTCAAGGTGAAAAAAAAACTTTCTAGAATTGTTGGGTAGCAATCTTTAACTAACAAAAAACTTAAACTGACACCTAATCAAAAATAAGTTTGTTTAAATGTGTTTATTTAAGATCATGTTTTTTTCCTCTAATATACTGTTTTATTTTTTCAGGTACCATCCCAACAGCAGAAAGCATGCCTTGCAGACATGTCTATGGTATGCTGAATTAAATTACGTTTGGAAGAAGATGACCTCCGCTTTGCCACTGATTGGGCTGCGTGCAAATGTAAGAAATATGAGAAATGAAAGGAGACCAATCAGTCCATCAAGCTTGTTTGTCATATGCACTTGTGATACTCAGAGCTCTTTGACGTTTAGCTAGTAATTCTTTAATTGCAACTGCTAATTTAGAATACATGCATCTTGTTTTTTTAATCAGGGTATGTTTAATTTGACATTTATTGCTTGTGGGGAAGCATACATATATTTACAGTAAGTCAAGTGGATGAGAAAGTGTAGGAGCATTATGTGCAGACACTGGAAGAAAAGCGCAGAGGAGCCTTTGGCCTGTTTCAAATATTTCTTCCCCACAAATGTATGGTGACTTTTTTACAGTTACAATTTTATTTCTCTTTAACAACACAAGTCTTGCTAAAGTTACCAGTGTTTACAAAAGGAGAGTAGTTGAAGAGTAACAACGGTATATTGTAAGAAACATTTAGCAATTAATCTCCATCTATAAAGCACGATCTCGGTTTTCAGTTGTTCTTGAAGCACAAGCCATAGACGTGAACTTTAGCACTCTGCTACTTCTAACCATAAGTCAGGTTTCTGACGCACTACGTAGCTTTCGGCCTTGTTCCCAAGTGAAGCAGCTTGGGGGTCAAAGCAAGTAACAAGATACCGTATATTACAGTGTGATCTATTGACAGACACAGTGCAGCAAAGGTTATGATGGTGGTGCGATGGGTTTGGGCCCCAGCTGTTACAGTTACCTTTTTCCCTCACTATTTCTGTCACAGCCCCATTTAGCCCTACATCTGGCAATACAGAATTTTGAGTTCTTTGCACCAGAATGGAAAAACAACAAACACGAATACTGAAAAAAAATTCCCCGTGCTAACAACAGCTACATGCTAAATGAAACAAGCGTAAGGGTAATAACATTTGGTACTATATAATTTGGAATTACTTTTTACCTTTCCCCCTTTCTACTTTCTCACCTAGGCACAATAACATGACCTATTGAGCATACTTTAATTATAACTTCTATTATTTGTCCTAACTTTTGTTGCATATTTGAAAGCATTTAAAACATATTTAATCATACTTAAAAAAAGTTATATACCTGCAGCTTTCAATAATGCGGTAAGTTTAGCAGACTTCCTTCCAACTGCAATGTGTAGTGGAGTGGACCCATCATATGTGCAGGAGTCAACATGCGCATTACCCTAAGAGAAGTGCAAGAGAGAAAGACTTTAGAAAAGTACATGACAATATGGAGCTCTGTTTGCTGATTATTACTGCTCAGATAATGAAAAATGTACATAAAATAAGACATTCTTGTTTGTTTAATTATTCTGAATGGTTTGGAATTCCAGGATAACTCAAATTATTTATTTAAAAAAAAAAGCAAACAGCATTTTTAGTTAGATGCTGCATTTGATCAGCATTACCTCAAGAAGAAGGCTGCCTGCTAGAGAGACATTTTCTTGCTCTGCTGCAAGGTGCAGCGCTGTTCGTCCCGAGCTCTGTTCACGGGCATTCACGTCCACTCCAGCAGCCAGCAGCTGCCTCACCGATGACAGACTGTTTGCAAGTACGGCAAGGTGAACTGGGTATAAACCTGCAAGCCAAGATTACAAAGGATGCGGTTACTGGGATAGCCTTTGGAAATCAAAATTGAAGGTAGTGTCAAACTGCAAAAGTTTGACATTCTCCAATTAGTCTGGCAGTAGCCAGTTTATTATATTAATCATTATGTAAAAAATACAATCACATAAAATAAATAAAATAAAACCAAGGTTATTATAGTTTTGCCTTTTTATATTAGTTTTTATTTCTATATTTTTTCTGACCTTACTTGGAAATTCAGTTTAGTTTTAGTTTTCCTTCATCGTGTATTTTTAGTTTTAGTTTAGTTTTTATTTCACAAAGACATTTCTATTTTATTTTCAGTTTTAGTTTTAGTAATTATGGCATGGAACACCTACGGAGTTAGTTTTGTGTCACAATCAGACAGAACTGTACACTTAACAGATTTGGATACGAGTTTAATGTTAGTGGAAGTTAAGTACATTGCCTGGTTTACTATCTGGTTTTGTTTTTGTCTGATAAAAACAAGCATAATCAAAACTAGATACTGAATATGAACAATTTTACACAATTTTATAATTTTTAAAATATTTTCTCATGAAAATCACGGGGGTTTAGGAAGAACAGGGCTCTTAGACTTGAATTAGTGTGCAGACATCACCTAGATGTATTGAGGGAAACAAAGAACAACAAGCATGTAGTGTCAAGGTTAGGGGCAGAGAGACTTGAATAGACCACCATAAAGGACAGTAAACCCATAATGACCAGAGCAAGAGCAGGTAACAGGAGTACAGACAGACATAAAACAACAGAGATAGCATCTGAGATTAAGAACAATATTTACATTATCTAAATCTGTTTATCCATTGCAGGATCACAGGAATCCTGGAGCCTACCCCAGCAGGTTTGGATGTAAGTCAGGAAAACTCCCTGGTATGCAATATGTATGATAAGAACAGACGTTAAGAGTGAAAAAGAATATGATATTTCAACTATCTATTTTGAGAGAAAGAGAGAAAAACATTGAAAAAGGGAGACAAATATTTTAAAATATAATTCTGCTAAAGGATTACTTTCACAATATCAGGTATTTTGAGTTGTGAATATGAACTAAAAAAGATAAATTAATAAATATAGAATAAATACAAAAACACATTAGTATGTTTCGTTTTTCATCACTTGTCAGACTCTCTACCTTTGTTTGTATCGATTTGTTGTTAAACGATGTTTTTAAAGCAAAAGTGATTGGTCAGCAACAATATGCTGATCTTGTATGATGACCTAGTCAGTCTCTCGATCAGCACAGTTTTATTTTCAAAAACTGGGAGTGCTTTCCCCTCGACTTTCTTGTATACTCAGATATGGGGAAGGATATTTAAGGAGTAAACCACAAGACAATTATTATATTTTTATATTATATACATTAAGGAATCATCACCAACAAATCAAATTAATAATATATTGAACAATTATAAAAGTAATGTTGAATAAATCGGACTGCAGCTGCTTAAAAAAAAAAAAAAATCATATGTGTTCAGGTAAAGTACCACTTCCGGGTGATGGATTTGGCCGAAAGTTAATACAGATCTACAATTATGGTGTAACAACCACATGCAGAATTTCATCCATCTATCCAGTTGCGTTTTTGAGTTATCGTGTTTACACACACACAGACACACACACATGCGCACACATACCACACAACTCCAAAAAACAGTATTTTTGGACTTTGGGAGGTCTATAACGTCAAGATTCATCAAAATATCAAGGTCGATTTTTTTCATGATTACTATACTTTCTCTATAGTTCGTATATGAGAAAGTAAAAACAATTTTTCCTATGAAAAGTGGCAGGTCAATTGCAGTCAACAAAAAGCAGTCACCTGAGAAATAAACTAAAATGTTACTCGTGATTTTTCTGTCCATATGGTAACATTTTTGTTGACCAGCACATTCTGATTTCAGCCGTTTGAATTACATCTTGATATACAACAAGCGCAAAGAAAGGCGGTACAAAAATCGCTTTCTATTTCTCACACTTTATGCACCCGCACTCAGCTTGCTCTGTCACCGCAAATGCTGTGTGAACAGCCGCCCTCCGTCACCAGCCGACGATCACTGGATGAATACGTGTGGACAGCTTGTGGTGGATGACTTTCTGTTTTAGAGTTAAAACTTACAAGGGTTAAAGACTAACGGCAAGAATATTCATTCAAAAACGAAAACTAAAAATATTTCAGTAAATTATTATTTTATTTCAGTTAGTTTTTCCAGCTACTTTAATAGTTTCGTTTAGTTTTAGTTTTTTATTTCGGTTTTGTTAATTATTTTAATTCAGTTTACGAAAATGTTTTTTTAATAACAGTTTCAGTTTTGATTTTAGTTTCGTTAACTATAATAACCTTGAATAAAACCACTTGTGCACAACTAACATAACAATGTAATGCTTTGGATCTAATCTACCGTGATGACATTTTTGTATTTTTCTGAATCGTATTATTTCCTATAACAATATCAAGTGGAACAGTGTAGGTGAGTGGCATTAAAATATGATTTACGAATATTAATGTTAACAATTTGTCTGCTTCTCCATTTTCTGCCTATGTGGTGGAAGAAATATTTTACACATCCTTAGAATGACTGTGAGAATATAATTACTGAACATTATGCTTTCATTTTCTTTTTCATATTTACTGCTTCTGAAACATCACTAATCATGATAGGAATAAGAAGCAGTAGGACTCAGAGTTGAAACAATCGTGTACAGCCTGATGTCAAAAACTGCAATATATGCAGAAACTCAAAATGGCCCCTTATTATGGGTGTCTTCCTTACTAAGAACCCAAGTATTACAGTTTTGTATTTGGTTATAAACATTCTCCGTATGTCATCATCCTCTTTGCCACTCCATAGAAATATTAGAAAAGATCAAAGACATAATGTTTTACCATTAGCAATGACATGATTTTAAGAAATTAATTTGTCTGCATTAAAATTCTTTTGAAAGTCTACAGCTGAAGCAGCGTATACATGTGAGAGTGTAATATGGAGAATTCATAATGGTACAAGTGCTGTCCTCACAAATGTTGTTTACTGGATCCTCACTATTTTTTAAAGCATATTAAAGATGTACAAATGTATTAACAGTTAGTCACAGAATTGGCAAGATTCTTAAACTTTATTATCCACTTCTTGGATCAGATACGCAGATGAAATATTTAGTGTTGTGTTTGGTTGTTCCCTTCATGTCTACCTGTGTTGTCGTCTTGTTTTGTACTTCCATTTTCCTCACATGTCTCCGTAATATGGGCAGGTTGGGCTAATTGGGGCTTTGCAAATTGGCCCTGTGTGGGCCCTACAATGGACTGGCACCTTGCTGTTTCCTGCCTTGTGCTCAACGATAGTGGAATAGACTGACCCTTTGCAACCTTGTTATGCTATTTTATACAAATTTACACTTAAAAGTTTTACAGTACTAAATCAAAACTAATACTTTCTCTAATATACAGCTGTGAAGTGTCTTCTAGAAGGATGCAAGTTCTCTGTGTGTGTGTTCTTCCCCATTTTATCTAACAAACCCCTAATTCATGTGGAATAAAACAACTGGCTATGCTAGAAACACCATACTTGAACAACGAACCATATTAGTTTCCACATTGTTCTTTGTCCAGCTGTAAGCACTCTTATCAAATGTTCTCATTCTGTCTTCCTATTAGCAGATGGTACCTTTGGCCTCTTGTGGAGGTCTTAACTGTATTCTGCCTATATATGAAGTATTTCAGATATACAAACACAAAAATGTCTCCTACTAGACTTACTGGTCACAGTGAGCCCACCTCCTTTCCTTCATTTCACCTGAATAATTGAATAGACTAAACAGAGCTATTTGCTTGACTTTTGTTCCTAGCAGCTCGTGGCTGTTTATAAGGGGTGAGCAATGTTGGTCGTGGAAGGTCGCAGTGGCTGCAGATTTCTGTTCCAACCCATTTGCTGAATTAGAAACCAATCTTTGTCAGTAACAGGTCTTATTAAATTGCACGGCTTATTACTGTTTTACCTCTGTAATGTCAGGTCATTCTCATATCATTGACTTTTTCCTTTCTAAGGATATCATCCAAAAAACAGAAGTTATTTTCAGTTCTTCACTTTCTCTTCAGTTTTCTTCTGAGTATTTTATTAAACCAAATAGTACACAATGAATACACACAGGTGTAAATGGAAACAAGCTAGATGGAGAACTGCTGGTTCCTTTGTCATTCGCAACTTATTTCTAATAAGGTGCAACTAAAAACAGAGAATACTGCTGTTTAAGATGAAAATAAGCAATTAAGGGTTGAAAATCTTAACAAGTGAGACAACTGAAATGAAGCAGAAAAATGTCACTTGAGCAATAAGTGCTTCATTAGCAATGATTGACTCCTCAACAAAAACCTGCAGCCATTGCAGTCCTCCAGGGCCGAAGTTGTTCACCAGTGCTGTGTCAAACCCTGCCATTGGTTTTTGTGTAATGTAATGGACCATACATGTGACAATATTGATCATAAGCCTACAATGGAGTGTCTCACATTATTCTGTTAGGGAAAAAAAAAAATCGATATATTTCATAGTACAAACCATTACTATTTGGTTGATTAAGCAGCAGTTTTACTTCTTTATACTGAAGCAAATGTCCCAGAATGGTTGCCTGGCCTTCTTTGGCAGCCAGGTGTAAAGCTGTGTTTCCATTTCTGTCAGTGAGTGATACGTCAGCTTTGGCTTTCAACAGAGACTCTACGACATTCACTTGTTCTGTGATAACCGCCAAGTGCAAGGGAGTCTGAAACAGATAAGGAGAAAAAAATAATGCAAGAGGTATATCAACTGTAAATCTGACTATGAAGTAGTTTATTTAAATGCATTAAACTTAATTATTAGTTAGTTCATAAATAAACTTTCGTATAGAGAAGTTACAAAAATAAGACGAAGGGAAAAATGATGGTTTAGGAATTGGAAATGTCCTTTATATCTAGACTAGCTGAACTCCATGGCTGCGCTCACACTGTAATGAAATTTCATCAGTGGACGTTGGCACTGTATCTGATCGTGTTCAGCTCTGACGGGAGAGAGTTCCCCGCGTGGGGAGAAAAGCACATGGCCGTGATATCTCTGGCAATCAGCAGCTACCCTTTAACACACATGGAGCTCCGATTTCGCTCTCAAAAATGTCAAACATTACTTCTTAACAATCTGTAGATGATAAAGTCTGTTGAACAAACAGGTAGCGCTAGCTAAGCGGAGGCAAGGTGCACTCCAACACGTGGTGAGACGTAGACCAACTCGAACAGAGGCTGACGAGTGAATGAGGAAGGCCCCGCCTACCTGCTCTCGGCCCACAGCCACTGTCTTGGATTTGCATAAATACATCGGTACCGCAAGCGAACTATGATACTTAGCGTGATGAGAGAAATCACTAAATCAACCAGAAAGTCCAAGCAAATTATAGAAAACAACCAGATCTAAATCCGTTAAGTAATTCTCTCGTGAAAACCGGTCAGACATACAGACAGAATGCACTTGGACCACAACATTTTTAAAACCGTTTCTTACGAGCACCTATGGGCCAAGGCTAACTTACAAATTTCAAGTCCCAAGTCATCATGGTTCAGGAGATTTTGTGATGAGTGAGTCAGTGGTATTTGGCTTTTATATATATTTACTGTGTAACTGTTATTAAAAAAATCTGTATCTCTGAATATGATTTATGTAATTAGTAATTTGTAAAGTTATAACTTCATGTTACCTGTGTATTTGCTACAGTGCTTTGAGCCTGCACTCATTGAAGAGTGCTATATAAAAATAAACATAGTTGGTCTCGTCCGTTACGGGAGATGGACGTCTGAAGTGGAGCTCCGTTAGCAGCGGCTTTATTTTTTCACTTATTTCTTATTATTTTGAGATATCCTGTATTTGCCCGACCCGAGGAGTTTCCACTATAGTATATAAACATGAGTAACAAGAAAGGGGGTCAGAAAGAACCGGAAAGGAAACTGAAAGCTACACCCAAGTCTAGACAGACATCAAGCCCAAGTGCGAGGTACAGCCTTTCAGAGACTAACCTGGAACTGGCAGGCGAATGCACAGACTTCCCAGGACCCCGCTCCACTGCATCATCTCCAGTCGAGAGTGAAAATGGGAGCGAAGGTGCAAGTGATGCAGGTCACAACAGCTCGCCGATTCCAGAAGATCACTTGAAACTAGAAACGGCCTTGCAGTCCGTGCTTTCATCTACTCCTCGCGAGCCCGAAGCATCGGCTATAACCGGGGTTGCTACTTCACCCGCAGAGCACAAAATCTGAAGCGATTTGTCCGAACTGAAGGAAACGATCACAACATTGGCCACGGCCACAGTCACAGCAATAAGTGTGCTTAGGAAAGACATTCAGAAAAATATGAAGAAAGAAATAAGTGACTTGCTTAAGACAAACGAGAAGCTGCGGCAGCATAATAAAGACCTGGAAATGCATCTATATAATCGTTTTGATGCAACCATTAAAGGTATGCTGGGGAAAATTGAGGAACACATTCAAGAAAATACGTCTAAACCGAGAAAACTTGCAGATCAGCTAGATGACGTTAAGCAGACATTCACAGCTCGAATTGAAACAGCGGAACAATTGGCATCTAACGCCGATGGAAAAGCTACAGCTGCAAATTCCGAAAGCAAAAAACTTGGAGACAGACAACTGTGATTGCATTTGCTACACTTTTGGCACGCAGACTTATTTTGCTAAACTGGAAGAATCCTAATTCTCCTCTTTTAAGTCGGTGGGAAACCGATGTTTTATACTATTTGAAATTGGAAAAAATCTAATTCTCAGTTAGAGGATCTGTACAGAACTTTTTCAAAACCTGGCAGGATCTAATCAATAATATTTTAGAATAAGCTCTTAAAGCACAGAGGAAGCAATTCTCTCAAGACATCTCCGCATTTCTTTCTCTTCTCCATTCATCTATATTGCCCTATAAAACTAATCAATTTAGGTATGTTTACAAGCTTTAAGGTTTACTCCATTGGCCATGCTCTCTTTCTCAGGGGTGGGGGTCGATTTGTTTTCAATCCTATTTTTTGTAAAAACTGATCTATTTGTATGGAATGATTACAATAAAATTAATAATATTTTTAAAAATTTAAAAAAATAAAATAAAAATAAACTGAATTGAATTGAACAGGTAAACATGGTGGTATCAATGTTGTTTTCAAACATCTAAACAAAAAAAAGTCAGTTGCCTGTATGTTGCTTTCAGTTTTAAACTAAATCCTTTTCTTTTCTAATCTTACATTATTAATTTATTTCTGGATTATTTTCTGACTGAGACTGCCTGCAGTGCCTTCCTTATTCAGAACAGATTACTCCATATGATCAAAAAAGACCCAGAATTAAACATTACACAAGCATGTAGCTCGGAGCTATACAACTCGATTATCTGTATATGTTCATCATCTGTTGCACAGCTCAGGGCTTTTACAAAATGATCATTTCACCATGTCTATTCATGAAGTAGGTAGTAGGATCCACTTAAAAATAAACTGTGTCATCCGCCATGTTTATTGTTATATATAAGTAACAGAAAAGCATCATTTTTAGAGACACTTTTTGGCTGAATTAGTTTATAATTTAACAATTATATTTGTAACATGCAACAGAGTTTAATGTATCACAGAGTAAACTCCTTATTGGAACAGTTTCATGTAAAAATCTATAGTAGAGTATATGCTGTTTTGTTAAGTTGCAGTCTAACAAAGTGGTTTTTAATGCAACTCTGTTAGCCCAAAGTAGTTATCTAGGGAACTGTGTCTGAACAAACGTGTGGTGGAGACTGAACTCTGCCAGCATGTACTTTTATTATAATTTCAGAATCAAAGAAATGTATTCTTGAAAATTGGGCTCATCCCGATTCTGCACCTATGCTCAGCCATCTATTAATGTTGGTGGGCTGCTTTAAGGTGTGGGTTGTGCATTTACTTACAAAGACCATCTTGAGATTTCCTTGAAAACCCCTTGGACATCTGACTGTAGGCAACTTTAGCACAATAGTGCCAGGGTTGGACACTTTCAGCTTATCTACTGCTGCTTTCAAGAAAGCTTTTACCAGCAGCAGCTGTTACTGCAATCATCAAAACTGTGACATCAAATGTTTGGTGTTAATTAAAATGTGGGGGTGGACATTACGAGACAGCAACGGCCTGAGCACAGTAGTATGGGGGGCCCTAGGCCGGCCAAACCTCACCACCACCTCCTGCTCTTACACCAATCTCACCTGACATTTTGCTCATGATAAAATCTGCTCCCTGATGTCACGGACCCCAATATTCACTCTTTTCACCAGTTTCCATCTTGAGATGGACATGGACGTAAGTAAGGAATATTGAGACACCCACGGTCTTTTTAGCTTCTTAAGAAATTCAGTTTGACTGTTGGACTTTTTGTTAACCGTGAAGCATAAATTTCAGATAAATGGAGGAATCCAAGCTTAGCCAAGTACTCTGTAGAATAATCAGTGTATTTAATTATCAGTAGCTTTTGTTTTTTTTTGTAAATTGCAGCATGCAAGTAATTGTTGCCTACATTGTCCTTTAGCACTAGGACTTGCTTATGTAGTTCTGCAATTAATCAAAATTAGAATGAAATATAGTGCGTATAAGTTTATTGATGCATTATTCAATTTTTTTTAATAAATAGCCTAAATAAATACTTCTTTGTTGCATAAATGGTGTGGTAAACAGACTATTTATCATTATACAATGTAAATAAACAGCAGATGGTGTTAGTTGCCCCTTTTATAAAACCATAATAAAAATACAAAGTAATTTTTTCTTGGAAGAATGCATGCTAGGTTATAGATCCAAATAGATTAAATACACAACAAAGTTTATGGTGTAGAATGTCAGATTTGTTTGTGTCTGTCAAAGAGTAAAAATGAAAGCAAATTCACCAACATTAAATTACTTGTTCTGCGTTTACTGGTTACATGTGCTGCCAATCAAAATAAGCAACGACTGCTATGGTATTTTCTGGTGCAAACAATTCTGCTCCATTTAGTCCTGGAATAACCACCAGGTGGAGCACTTCAGCTGCTATTAGAAAAGACCTGGTCAATGCTCAAAATTATAAAATTTTAATTGTACACTGGATTTAAACATTAACAGAAATGAGATTCAATGAAGCAATTAATTAAAGGTGTCACTCAAGAGTGATGAACAATGAGCACCATCTTTCAGTCATTTTGGCTTGCACTGTGTGTGGCTACATCTGTACACGAGATAAGCAGTTTTTACAAGAGAGAGAATTCGGTACTTGTGTCTTTTGAAATATGTATTAAGTACCAGAAGCTTATTGATAACATGCTTGTTCAACTTCTTGTTTTGTACACTATAAGGCTTCTATTTTGTGAAAAAGTATGTGCTAATGCTATTTGAACTTGCAGTTTCTATAGAGTGCAGGAGTGGGCAAACTGTCCATTATGACTCATGCAGCGGGCTGTATTTAAAATCTAGGTGTGACTATGAACCCAAGTAATCTAACACACATATGAATATGCATTTTAATTTAAAAACTATTAGGAGCAATGCTCAAATGCCAAAAAGAGACACTGTCCTAGTCATGATCATGAAAATGCTTACTTCTGCTGAAGTTGTTACTATCAACTGATTGCAAAGATCTGTATTTATTATTGTTAGTTTGCTTCGATACTAGCTTTTAGTTATTTTCATTTGTGAAAAGACCTGCTCGCAACTGTATATGCTACCAAATAATGATTGCTGTGCACACAAAATGTTTGCAAAGCCTTTGGAACAAATCCAGAGTAGTGTGCAGCTGGTAGAAATCAAGCACTGAAACTCTGGTAAATGTATTTTCAAGTTTACTGAGTGCGTCTCGTTCCTTATTTGTCTCGCCAAACACACAGATTGATGTACAAAAAAATCTGTTTTGGTCAATCTGCAACCATTAAAAACTGTGTTCTTTCTAACTTCCTTATTACACATTTGAAAGGTCCTCTTTATTCTGATTTGAGCAAAGACCTGGAGTAGCACCCAAAGTCCTGCCTTCAAGGCTGTCTCTGCCAATCAAATCAGTTGCTTATAAAATCAGCCATACACAAAGCTCATATTGTAAAAAAAAAATAATAAAAAAAAATGCACATGCAAGGAAATCAGTTAAAACATACATACTGTACTTCAAATGCTAAAATCTTGGTTTATTTAATCAATTTTTGGTTATTTTTGGATTATACAGCATGGCAATTAATTTTGCTAACACTTGCCAGCTTTACCGTAACATCTTCTTGTTAACACCTCACCAGGACAAGAATATCAGGTATTCCTATAAGAAGCCTGTGGACTGGATGCGGCCCACAAGCTCTAAGTTGCCCACTCTTGATAATGGCTAAAATACAAAAGATATGCCAGTTTGGAACCTCATTGTATCCTCAGTGATGCAACATTTTGTTTAAATGTTGCTATCTACATACTCATGATGGACTTACCTGTTACATGACACAAGAAAGATACTTTCAAATTATTATTTTTTTAATCATACCTGGTACAGGTCATTCCTCATATTGATGACATCTTCGCCAGGAATACTGGCTAACACATCGGCAAGATTTTTTACTGCCTCACTTTTGCTATGGATAACACCCAGGTGTAAGCCCCTGCATATTTTTTATTAAAAAAAATAAACAAAAATAGTATCAGTTTTAAGTAGACAATATTAATGCAAACTTATACAATAACACACAAATGTCTGAATGTTCTCTTTTAACTTGTCTGTGGTTTTTACTAAAAGCTTAAGCTACTTTCCCAGCAGAGAGGTTTTTTGGCATCAGTGGATTTCAGCACACTATGAGATGCTTTGATTAATCAGATGTTTTTTTTTGTTAACCCATAAAAACTCTTGAAGCTTCTTATGAATAAATCTTCTGTTTATATTCTTTGTTGGGTCAAAATGTACCCTGAAACATTTCCTAAATGTCTTATATAAAATGACTCCTATCTGAAGTGATGTACAAGTATAAAAAGAGAGCCACTAATCTGAATTGTAAACTGCATAAAATAAGTTATAGAACTTTAAAATGAATACAAGTAAATTGTCACTTACGTATCTCCATTTTCATCCTGAGTAGCTATGAGAGGTCTCTGAACAGCCAGTAACTCTTTTACATCCCCTGTGATAGCGTAATTGAAAAGAGCACAAGCATGATGCAGTGCAAGCTGAGCTTCCTTTTCAGTGAACTGCAGGTCTACAATGAAGAGATACCATGTTAAAAATCACTGAACGCAGACACTCTTCCATGCAGTGTGTCCCATTTTGAGAAGACAGCTCAAGCAACACCATTGTTTTTTTTTTTTTCACAGGAAGAGGATTTGTTTGTTTCCTATCTGACTGTTTTAGCCAGAAGAATAATTCAATTACAATATTACAATTCAAGCATTCTGCGACAGAAAGTCCAAGTCAGACTCGTCGTAAGTGGTAATAGTAGTTTAAAAAAAAAAAAAAAAAAGGTGTCTGATATTTGAGAAAGATGTTTCTCGACTGTGTGGATAATTTTGGAAGTTTCCAGATGTCTCTCTCATGAGGACATGAAAAGACTATTATTAGCATTTAGAGCTGTGGCCAGACAGAGATGGGTCAACAATCACAAATTCAGTACAGATAATAGACCTGGAATTGAAGGAGGAGGAGAAGATCAATGCCAGTGTGTCAAAGCATGCAAGTACTAAAATGTATAAACTAGAGGAAAGATTTGTCAATTCAATTGAATAAAAGTGTAGAAATCTTACAAAAGCATTTAAAATCTGGTTTTGTATGACTTGGGGAATTCTTTAGACCAGAATTAAGGAGGGGAAGTGTATTTTTAGCCCCCTTTATAAGAGAAAAGGGAAACTAAGCTAACTTATATTTAATTTTGTGTTTTTTTACCTATTGTCCTACATCCTTACATACCTGTATGTATCCATCTTCTATTTTCACCATGTTATGAACAACCTGTTTCATTTCCCTAATCACAGTGAGCATGTTTGGATTATTTATTGAAGAATATTCTATAGCAATGTCTACATCACAAACAGAGAATGAGAAGGTTGATCTGTGTGGATGGTGAACAGTTTATGAATGTTATTTATAACATTTATAAAATAGATGTCTTTACATCAATTTGTTTTTCTTGTTCAGTGTTCAAATATTGTAGTCCGAGTATAGGCAGGATGTGTTTCCTGAGACCTGGACAAAGTACATAATGCATAACAAATACTTTCTACTTTGACAATGTTATCTTCTATAGCAACTTACCAGGAGTAACAGCATCTTCTATTGTCACTTTTTCAGACTCTTGCAAATGTTTCACATCATCATCTGATGTATTCTCCCCCTTTAAAGTTACAGCACCAGGTTCTAATGTTTTTTGACAAGAAACCACTGAATTGCCTGGTGGCCACCTGTCCTCATCCAGATCACTGTCATCATCACTGTCAACGTTAGGAGGACCTAGTGCTGCTGCAATATTGAAAATGTTTAAAAAAACAAACAAAAACAAATGGGCTTACTTGACAAAGTAGCAGATATTACAGTAATGGCAAATTATGACAATCTGGTTTAAATACAAAATCAGAAAAACAGAAATAATAATATAAAAGTAAATTTACATTTTTGTACTTTTTTTTGAAGGTTTACAGACTGGGACACTATTGTAGTAAATTAAATCAAACTTGGCAGGCCTGTAGCTCTGAAAAGAAGGCATCTTCTCAGTGCGAGTCTATTTAAAAACACACTGCAGCTCCATTTGAGACATTCACATTCTTCTATCTGAAGCCATCTCCTCCTATCATCTGTACTTCTCCAGACCAAGAGTTTGAGTGCTGGATAAATCAATAGTTTAAACTCAAAACACACTTTGTGGCCAGAGGATCTTTGTGGATTATGTTTGGAACACAAATGTCTAGTCTTCTTCAAAATACAAGCCTCAACGTGAGTCTATCTAAGCAGAACTTATGATGAAAGACAAAGTCCGTATGCAACTGTATTTGCCACATCCACTAACACTATCTTCTTCTTCTTTCGGCTGCTCCTGTTAGGGGTTGCCACAGCTGATCATCTTTTTCCATAATCCACTAACACTATAAAACATCTAAACCTAGCCTGAATATAATCCCCTACCCTATCCCTAATATACATTGAGTATATAAGCATATAAGTTGATATAAGTATGCAAACCTATGTAATCTAAAAAATGGAAACAGATTTTTGAATTTATATATATTTTATATTTGAATTTATATATAATTTATACATATCAGCTATTAAATATGGAAATACCACATACTTCATTTATTGAAAAACAAAAAGAACCTGCTGGCCTTACCATGTTTTAGTCCAGGACCACTTCCACCTGAGCCTTGAGGAAAATAACCAGTTCCGAAATTATTGTAGTTTGAGAATCCTTGGAAGTTAAATCCTAAAACAAGAAAATGATGACTTAAAATTTCTTTTAATTTGAAAATAAAAATGTTACTTAATTATAAATATTTGAATATATTACATAATATCATATTATGCAGCAAAAGTGTTGAAAACCTCACCCCGTCACTGTTTATGTGTGGTCTAAAGCTTCTCTTTCTGTCCAGGAGGACTTTCTCAGAGCACGCCATTTACATTGGATGGCAATTGTAATTTTGTTTGTTGTAAGTGAGCAGTGGGAATATTTGTGAGTGCAGTTCTACTTAAAATAATAAAATGCAGAACTCACAGAGTTCAGGCGTTTGTTTCTTAATTTCACACCCCCTATTCTTATCCTTTTTAATACAATGTGTAACTGAAATGACCAACTCTTTTCCAGAAGGAATTGTGATATTGATCACCAAATGGTTGATTCAGTTTAATAATATATTAACAATTTCAGCTGTTTTCATATTCTTCCATAGAGTGTATCAAGAATAAAATGAGAGAAATTCTAAATTTTAAAATATCAGAATATTGATTTAAGTTTATTAATCAGGTGTACACACTATAATGAGATTCATGCACCTCTTCCACTGTGGACAGTGGACCAATCGAACTACTGATAGCCAGCACTTAATGGTTACTCACTGAACCAATTAGGAATACAGAGATAATTTACCTAAAGCAGAAGCACATAATCAAACTAAGTTGAGTGAGAAAC
Source organism: Erpetoichthys calabaricus (assembly GCF_900747795.2). Lineage (NCBI taxonomy): Eukaryota > Metazoa > Chordata > Cladistia > Polypteriformes > Polypteridae > Erpetoichthys > Erpetoichthys calabaricus. Next base: position 98,447,591 of record NC_041400.2, on the reverse strand, counting down.
CACTGGGAGCAAAAAACAAGTCAAGTTCCAGCATATCAGCAGCTCAAGAGCCTGAATGTACAGCCTAGCATGGACATAGCTTATGAGAAGGTGGGAAAACCCACAGACTTTGAAAGACAGTGCTATTAAATTTTGTTCAGATGTGGCTTCAGTTTCTCAAAGTTTCACTGCAGTCAGTGCATGGTCACAACCAGCAGCACCAATGCTGCCACAGGGCATGTAAGAGGTCAATTCTGACCTGATACTAGTACTTGGTGCTCAGCAGCATGTCTATTGAGACTGAAAACCTCTGGAGGATCAAGGAAAATAATATTATACACCTCTCTAATTATATGCTATGGAAAATAAATATTAGTACAGTTTCAAATTCTCAAAATGAGTATGTATTGATAAACAAATATTTTGACAATATTTGAACTCTGTCTACTTACTGAAACCTGGCTTAGTAAACCTGACAATATTCCTAGAGATGATGCAGCATCCAATGGATTACCCTTCCTTCATATATCAAGAAATCTTTGTTGAAGAGGAGGCCTTAGAATAAACCTATGTCCGAAACTGTATATTGCTTCTACAATGTAGGTATCTTCACATTTTGAGGTGGTTATAATAGACATTAAAACAGAATCTGCCACAGTTTCTTGGGATTAATAAAGTGAACCTAATCTAATCTGTTTATAGTAATAATTTACTGAACACCATGGGCATCTGAGTTACTCACATGTGAATTTACTGTGGCAGCTTTTAATCTGACCGAGCTATAAAATCATAGTTATGTAGTGCAGTTGATATATAATGTTAATATTCACATAGATATGGAAACAAGCACTAGCAAATGTGTTTCATACTTGTATAAGTAAGGCTCTTCTAAATTGTTAAAGGTCTAAATCATAATCATACATTTCATGGACATCTCGCCTGCAGCTCATAATTTTGGGATATTATGAGGATCCTAATTGAGAATATAGAACAACTGACATAAGTATAATATGGCTCTGCCAGAGGCCATAGATACTGTATAGTAGCTTCCTGAAACAAAATCAAATGGAGCACTACATCATTACAAGATAAATAAAAAAGTTTCCTAGGTAGGAAGGATACAGATAAATTAATTCATCCATTAGTTCTATCACATGGTTCCTGCTCTTAAGTCTTTACACTGGCTTCCAAGTTTATTAAATCCAAACTTGTATACATAAAGATGTAAATGGCCTTCAGCTTACTTGCTTATCGGAGTTGTCACAATTCCAAAATTTTTGTAGTCAATCCTAATACAAGTGACATTTCACAATACTTGATACCCATTTGATACCATGGCAACAACAAAAATCCCATTCAAATAAACTTATTCAAAAAAAAAAGAAAAAAAAAAAAAACATGAACAAACTAAATTTAAACAATGGCAGGCTGCCTTCAAGTAACTAAACAGTTTCCTTTCATTAGAAGTACTATGTTATTCAAGTGAAAAATATTTTCTTTTGATTCTGTAGCAGAGTATAAAATATATAAATAACTAACGGTAACAACACCTTGAAAATGGTGGCACAGACTTCATGTAGTTACCCAACTACTATTTAAATAAACTAGTATTGACATTCATAAATATCAAAATGTAATGAATTTTCTATTACGCAACTTTCCATGCAGAACAATACAAGCGCCATGAAGAAACAAAAAACCATATGGAACAAAATAAGGTCACCAACTAACAGATTATGTTATAATCTCTCATTGTAATCACCACGATCAATTTGTGCACTCAACAGTGCTTAGAACACATCAGAACCTTTAAAGTTGATTTTCTCACTTGTTGTGATAATGTAGGCATTACAATAAAAAAAATCTGGACAACACTGTTAAGAAAGTTAAAAACAACAAAAAGTTACATTTTCATCAAACTGAGGCTTTGTGTGGGTGTCCAAGCTATACCTCTTTTATGAACACAGTGTAGACAGGAGTCAAAATTTACTGAAAAATCCACTTAAAAAACTATCATTATACTGTGTTGAAACTTGACTAAATGGTAAGGATGTTTCAATGAACAACAGCTTAAAGAGTAGCATAATTTAGCACTTGAACATATTAAACAAATAAAACATACCATTCATAAACTCATTATTGTCAAAAATAAACAGTAGTCGCCTCAGGCACAAATAATGACAAGAACTGTTATTCTGGATAGAAATACTTTAATAACACATTATGATACTGCTTGTTAATATAATGTTAAATTAACCTCAAACATGCTCAGTATAAAAATCAAGATGTCAGTCCTTCAGGTGTTTAGCCAAGTTAGATGTCTTTCCTCTATGGTTTGTATTGGTCGGAGTCACACAAGCTTACAGACTTGTTTTCAGAATGAATAATGTTGCCCTGAGCATCTGCCTCGAAGGCAAAGCATTTCTAGACTTCACTCTACTCATAGATCACATTACTGGAGGGACCCCGATGACTTCAGGTTACTGTTTGACAATTATATTCTGTGCTGTTGTTTTATTTTATTTATAATTTTATTGATTTTATTGTAATCATTCCATACAAATAGATCATTTTTTTACAAAAAATAGGATAGAAAACAAATCAACCCCCACCCCTGAGAAAGAGAGCATAGCCAACGGAGCAGGACTTAAAGCTTGTAAAAATAAATAAACTGATGAGTTTAATAGGCGGATAAAAATAAATGAAGAAGAAAAAGAAATGGGAAGAGAGTTAACTTCCTTCAGTGCTTTAAGAGCTTATTCTAAAATATTACTGATTAGATCCTGCCAGGTTTTGAAAAAGTTCTGCACAGATCCTCTGACTGAGAATTTGATTTTTTTCCAGTTTCAAATAGTATACAACATCAGTGATATATGTTATATTTTACCATACCTACATAGAGAGATTCGCACTGCCAAAGAATGGGGGTGTGTATTGGTCAAGTATGTAAATAAGATTTAAATTGTAATCTTCGTATATGATAATACATTTTTTTTTAATAGCAATGCCTTTGATTTTGAAAGAGCCAATGACACTGTACACCTGCATACCTTTACTAAGTTTGTACTGTAATACCAATCAACACTCAACATTTCACACTTTTCCACAGAGTGTTGTATGCACACATGTTAAAAAATATTGAGGAAATAAAAAAAAAAATCTATGTGATGAAATGGAATAAAGTGCCAAAAACCAATTACTGATTTATTTTTATAGCACATGTCAAGCCATTGTTGCAGAGAATATGGTATGGCCGAGGATGGTGGTTTTGATTTAAGTCAAAGTAATTACCATTTCTTACTGACAGAGATTCACTCAAATCCACAATATGATGAGGTAGGCTTTGATGCAATACACTGTTGTGATTCACAGTAATTTTAAATCAACTCGGAATGATTATTTATAATCTTTATAACACCACCAAAATCCCGCTACTGGTGCTATCTCTTGTAATACGAAATCATGAAGCAATCTGTGCCGCAATTCTTCATAATCTCCTTCTCACTGCTATAGAAGCTTTTTGCAGCCCACACCTCTAATGTTTTGCCTTTCGAGTGTTATAATTGTGATGCTGTATCATCACTACTGTCAGCCATTTCCTCATGTTTCTCTTTATGTTCTTTTCACATGCTGGTGCGTATTCCCAAGTAATTACTCTACTTGCTGTCAGACTGAGTGCAGTACCGCACTTTTACTCGGTAGTGAAAGAAGTGTACAAAGTACTGATACAGTTTTTTTTTTTTTTTTTTTTTTTTTTTAAACTGTTCAGTTACATTTTCTGAATTCTGGTATTTATTTGGTATCAAAATTTTGGTTCTTACGAAACCCTCACTTAACATTACATACAGATTATGATCAAGATGGCAGTGTGCTACAAATTCCAAGAATGACTAAAACAGTGTGAGGTTGGTCTTTTGTCTTATTTTATTAGTTTTTATCCACCTACTCAGGTGCATCTGCTGACCCACTTCATTTAGTGCCGTATGCAAATTTAACAAATCGTCTGTTAGAAGTGATGAAATGTACTGCACTACCATCAGAGCACTGCATCAAACATTAAAGTAACTTTATAATTGTGGCACAGCAAATTATTTAATGATGAATGTATTATTCAATTAAAGAAATTAATGGTTTAGAAAAAAATTATTAGACAAAGTCCTATTGTTTATTTAAAATAAAAGGGAGAAACAGTCTGCAAAAAACATGAAAATGATTACTTTCTTTAGTCAAGTGGATCCTTCTTGAATGTGCTTACCCCCTCCAGGGCCACCAGTGTTGCCTCCTCCTCCTCCTCCTCCACCACCACCTCCTCCTCCTCCTCCTCTATAAATTCCTCCTGATCCAGACCCTGGTGGTCCGTAATCTGGGAAACTGGGTAGAGTCTTCTGTCTCTTCCTCTGGACCTCCTCCTTGTCTATGAAAGGAAAACAATGTTTTTCATGAGGCTGTTATTACTTAACTTCTTTCTGTTTAACCTACAGTCATATGAAAAAGTTTGGGAACCCCTCTTAATTCTTTGGATTTTTGTTTATCATTGGCTGAGCTTTCAAAGTAGCAACTTCCTTTTAATATATGACATGCCTTATTGAAACAGTTGTATTTCAGCAGTGACATTACGTTTATTGGATTAACAGAAAATATGCAATATGCATCATACCAAAATTAGACAGGTGCATAAATTTGGGCACCTCAACAGAGATATTACATCAATACTTAGTTGAGCCTCCTTTTGCAAATATAACAGCCTCTTGACACCTCCTCTAGCCTTTGATGAGTGTCTGGATTCTGGATGGAGGTATTTTTGACTATTCTTCCACATGAAATCTCTCCAGTTCAGTTAAATTTGATGGCTGCCGAGCCTGGGCAGCCTGCTTCAAATCATCCCATAGATTTTCGATAATATTCAAGTCAGGGGACTGTGACAGCCATTTCAGAACATTGTACTTCTCCCTCTGAATGAATGCCTTTGTAGAATTCGAACTGTGTTTTAGGTCATTGTCTTGTTGGAATATCCAACCCCTGCATAACTTCAACTTTGTGACTGATGCTTGAACATTATCCCGAAAGATTTGTTGATATTGGGTTGAATTCATCCGACCCTCGACTTTAACAAGGGTCCCAGTCCCTGAACTAGCCACACAGCATGATGGAACCTTCACCAAATTTGACAGTAGATAGCAGGTGTTTTTCTTGGAATGCAGTGTTGTTCTTCTTCCGCCATGCAAAGCGCTTTTTGTTATGACAAGATAACTCAATGTTGGTCTCATCAGTCCAAAGCACTTTGTTCCAAAATGAATCTGGCTTGTCTAAATGAGCATTTGCATGCAACAAGCGACTCTGTTTGTGGTTTGAGTGCCGAAAGGGCTTCTTTCTCATCACCCTGCCATACAGATGTTCTTTGTGCAAATTGCACTGAATTGTAGAACGATGTACAGATACACCATCTGCAGAAAGATGTTCTTGCAGGTCTTTGGAGGTGATCTGTGGGTTGTCTGTAACCATTCTCACAATCCTGCGCATATACCACTCCTGTATTTTTCTTGGCCTGCCAGACCTGGGTTTAACAGCAACTGTGCCTGTGGCCTTCCATTTCCTGATTACATTCCTTACAGTTGAAACTGAAACTTTAAACCTCTGAGATAGTTTTTTGTAGCCTTCCCCTAAACCATAGGTGTCGAACTCCGGTCCTCAAGGGCCGCAGTGGCTGCATGTTTTCATTCTAACCATCTTCTTCATTAGTGAGCTGTTTTTACTGCTAATTAACTTCTTTTGCTTTAGTTTTAATTAACTTGACTCAGGCCCCCTAATTGTCTCTTTTTCCTTAATTAGTAGCCAAACAATAATGAGACAACAAACAAGCCACCATATGACAGAAAAAACAGAAAAATTAACAGATTTGGAAATGTCTGCTGTGGCAGAATGAGAGCAGCAACAAGCCATTGAATTAAATAATGGGCTTAATTAACAGCAAGAATCAACTTCTTATTAAGAGACTGGTTGGAGTGAAATTGGTTGGAGTTTGTAACCCCAGTTTAGCTGGTCATCTGTTGGCTTGTTTCATGTTTCATTTCTGTTTGGCTGCCATTTAATGAAGAACCAAATCAATTCAGAGGACTGAAACTTTAAAAACAGGGCTATTAAAATGAAGGGAAAAGGAGTTAATTAGCAGTGAAAACTACACACTGATTAGGAAAAGGGTTAGAATGAAAATCTGTAGCCACTGTGGCCCTCCAGGCCTGGAGTTTGACACCCCTGCCCTAAACCATGATACTGAACAATCTTTGTTTTCAGATCTTTTGAGAGTTGCTTTAACGATCCCATGCTGTCACTCTTCAGAGGAGAGTCAAAGGGTAGCACAACTTGCAATTGACCACCTTAAATACCTTTTCTCATGATTGGACACACCTGTCTATGAAGTTCAAGGCTTAGCGAGCTAATCCAATTTGGTGTTGCAAGTAATCAGTATTGAGCAGTTACATGCATTCAAATCAGCAAAATTACAACTAAATACTGCTTCACTAAAAATCTTTGTTTAGAAAACACCCCAGTACTCAGATGTACCTAGGAAATGAAAGACATACCACTGTTATCTTTTTTTGTTGAAAGTAAATTATTATGCAGGCTGAGTTCCCAAATGTTTTCATATGACTGTATATACCTAAATATATAGTATATATTTGTTTTCTGTAGCTAGTCATACTTTTAAACACTGTGACTTAATTTTTACCTATTATTTGGGGATGGTATGTGAAGGGTTTTGGTTCACTTGTTTCATTGTCAGATTTTCTTTTTAGCTGGACAAATACCGATGTTGGCTTTTGTAAATTGAGGTCTCTGTATTTTGGAGTCTTGAAGACAATAGCAAACTATAAAGATAAAACAACAGTTAAGTCTCTTCTCATAAATAAATGCTCAAGTTCAGTAGCCCAGATATATATACAGTAGTATGAATTTTCACTATATATAGATGTAGCTTTCAAAAATAATCCAGGATTTCTATGCTACTTAACTTACTTCAGATATTAAAGTACGGGAGATAGACTGGTACTATGTTTAGATTTGCTTTATCTTGTACTTACCATTAAAAAATAACTGTGTATAAAAACATCTTTCACAGTGGATCTAATTAGTATAGTAAGGGCCAATTACTTTTCCTATTCTCTGTTCCCTTTAAAATGTTTTAATATCTTATACAATAAAAATGCATGAAGTGAACTGCAAAGTCTAAAAAAAAATTCTTAGGTTAACTGAAACGATCTTACATACACACAAATGCTCAATGCCAAAGAAAAAACGAGGTTCATTGTCTCAGAAAAAGGCTCTAGGTTGGAGTGTAAAAGAGGCAAGCGTTTTTCTGGCAGGAGTAAGGACCCAGAGATAGGAAGCAGAGAGGACTGTTCAGATCAGTACATTTAGTGAGCAGGTGGACAAGCCACACCACTGAGCAGACAGGTGCAGGGGGTTGCTGCATGATATTTATTGTGCCTATAAAAAGTATTTACCCCCTTGGAAGTTGTCACATTTTCTTGTTTTACAACACTGACGCACACTGGATTTAATTTGGGCTTTTTGACACTCTTTAACAGAACAAGATTCTTTAATACTAAAGTGAAAAAAGATCTCTGTAAAGTGGTCCTCTCCCCTCACAAGCCTCCCAATTCCTGCTGCAGCAAAGCAAGACACAGCATGATGCTGCTACCACCATATTTGAAGGTGGGAATGGTATGTTTTTGATAATGTGCAGCGTCTGGAATCAGAAAAACATGCCATTTAGTCCAATAACCAAAAAGCTCAATTTATGTCTCATTAGAACACAGACCCTTTTGCCTACTGACTTCAGAGGCTTCCATATGCCTTCTGACGAGCTCTAATCGAGATGTGTTTTTTTTTTTTTTTTTTTTTAACAGTGACTTTCTCTTTGCCATTCTCTCGTAATCCTGCAACTGGTTAAGCACTTGAGGTACAGTTGTTGAATACACAACTTGCACAATGTCATCTGCTGTAGCTTGGAACTCCTTCAGAGGTATCAAAGGTCTCTTGGTAGCTTCACTCCGCAGTTTTCTTCTTGTGCAATGACTCAGCTTTTATGGACTATCTGCTCTATGCAGATTTACAACTGTACCATACTCCTTCCATTTCTTAATGACTAATTTAAATGTACTTCAGGAGATATTCAGTAACTTAGATTTTTCAAATGCACAAGTCAGATAGAGTACAAGAAAATATCCTTCTTGAGATGCTTGGAGTGTTCTTTTGTCTTCGTCGTGTAGGTCAATCCATGGTACTGATTAACCACAAGTTGGACCTTCCTGATACAGTCAGATGCATTTATACTACAAGTCAACTGAAACCCATCAACTACAGACAGGTGATCTCGATTTAACCAACTGTGTGACTTTTAAAACAAATTGGCTGCACCAGTGAACATTTAGGTGTGTCATATTAAAGGGGGTGAATACTTAATGTGATCACTTCTGTGTTTTATATTTGTAATTAAATCCGATCACCTGTCAGAAACTGTTTTTCATTGTTTATCAGTGTCAAAAAAGCCACTTTGATTCAATCTTGTATAACAATAAAATGTGGAAAATTCCAAGGGAGTGAATACTTTTATAGGCATTGTAGCTTGTCTGTCTTATTTGCCACTTTCAACTGCTCTCAATTCGCTGTGTTTATTTGTAATAATTTTTTTGTCCTCTTTGGTATTATTTTAGGTTTGGAAAGTCTAGGAGAGATACTCCTATATTTCACCACATATAAAGTTTTGTACGTTACGCTATTAAATATATATAATCTATCAACTGTTAAATCTATGAGTTGATGTCCAGTTTTATAACATATTCTATGGTCAGATGAGCCAACAACTGGTGAGGATGCTGGAGGAATAAAAAAACAAAAAAAAAAAAAACTCCGAGGTTCCGAGGCCAAAAGATTGCCTTGCCTATGTGAGAATTAACAAAACTTAAATGTGACAAAACAGTTTAGAATGAGCAACACATGAAGAAATCCTTGAAGTTTCAAAACTGCAGATATGTTCTTAGCAATAACATCTTTCAAATTTTCCAACATCAAGGGCGGTTGTATGTCAGTTTCAAAAATGTGAATTACAGCACAACTACTGTAGTCCTATTTTTGAAATTTATAGTTAAGGGCTTTAGTGTTTTTCATTGTTTGTACAAAATAATATATATAAATATAAATAGAAGTTGGCTACTGACAATCAACTGATTTCAACTGAACACATTAAGCACTTAAGCCACCCAGGACTGAAGTTACCCAGGCTCATATACAGTTTTATTATATCTATTACATATATACTTTTTGTCCACTTTTTTTCAAATTTGTATTTTAATGCAGTTATTTTTGTTTTAAGGGACAGACCTGCCTGTGAACGTCTGTAGGAGAGAAGTCCCCGAATGCTTCCCAAAAACCTCCAGTATCATCCTCTTCATAGAATCGTACTTGGATATCATCTATTTGAAAATAAATAGATTTTTTTTCTTTAAGTAACTGGAGTTTTAGCACACCTTCTGTTTTTATCTAAAACCCAAATAATGCAAGTACATTTTTAAAACTATTCAATATATTTTCATACTACAGGGGAAGTCCCACACTGGAAACTGACTTGGATATACTTCCCTGATGCAAATCATCCACTACAATGCATCATTGAAATAGTTTTAACACTGACAAGAGCAACTTCCTGAAAATCTTCTTTGAGAAATTTGCACTTTAGGCTGTAATGCAACCTGCAAGTCTTTATGCCAGTCAGTAACTGAGAAATGAGCTGTCATTAATACAATATGTGATTAATGAAATAAAGTCTTTTTAGTGAAATGCCAATGTGGATGGTCTTGGCAAGTAAACACCCAAATTAGTATGAAAGAATCAGGATACTAATCTTCCAAGCAGTCACAATTAGAATTAATAATGCCTCTCCTAACATTTTTATAACCAAACATATTTAAAGAAGAGGGGGACAAACAGAAATATTCCAAAGAGTATGTCCACAACAGCTTGGCAGATGTTTCACCCTTCATAACTAAACATGCAGCTGTTCCTGTGACTTCTGAGCAGATCCGCAGCTGTCTTATGTTATGTTTACTGGAAGGTAAAAGATTTTAAAACATCCAACACAATTTCAGCTTCTTGACATAGCTAATAAATTACTTGGAACCCTAGTCATAGTTATGGACTCTCATGCATGTATAGTATGCTATGGTACTGTAAAAATAAGGATACAGCACATTTTGCCAAAAAAATTGGTAGTCTTCTGAAAAAGAAAATAGAGAATAAAAAAGACCCCCAAGAATTTTCTAATAACTCTAAGAGAACCTTTAATAGAACAGGGATACTGTGACCCACTCCTCAGAATGAGTTCAACTCCCATCTACTAAAGGTCAGGAATACAGAGTTCAAATAGACTATGTTCAATATCTCTGCACTGCTGGCAGGAGCAAGGAGCTATGGTCAAGGTGGCAACTCTATGACTCGTTGATGGACACCAGCGACAAGAAAGACATGATCCATTCAACTGAGAAGCACCAGCAGGCCAGAAAGTTTGTAAGCAAAGCAGTGGTCAAAGCAAAGGCCCTTGTGTGGGTGGAGTATGGGGAGACCATTGAAAAACAGTTTTACAAAGCTTTGGTTCTAAAAATGATTTGACTACTCAAGAATGAGAATACTGTAGGATGTTGCCCAGATCATTCTCTGCAAGGGTGGGAAATGGTCACCTCAATTAGGGATATTATTGAGTGATGGAAAAAACCTGACTGTGACTTAATCAGAGCAACGTAAAACATCTAACAAATAAAGGATCTCCTGGCTACCAGTTTTTTAAATGCTTATACTCACTTGAAATAGGGGTGTGGCAGGGGATAGCAAAGAGTTAGAGTCAGAGAGTGACCATTCTGTAATATGGTACCCTTGACTTTGCAGTTAGAAATCAGAAGCCTGCTTGCTCACTTCAGTGTAAGGGAGGTCGTTTTTTGCTCAGAACTTTCTAATTCCAGGGCCCTAAATTTGCACCAGTCTCTTCATTTGAGGATATGAAACGGAGAGGGGAGGGATCCTAAATGATTTCACGCTAATGAAAGAGATTATGTGACACAAAAATTTACTATTCCAACACATTATAATACATGCCCAGAAATACTTGGAGAGAAAAAGTAAAATTCTTTTCTTTAATATGCCTCATATTCATCTTTTCATATGAAATGTAAACTCCCTATGCATACAACATTAACACTGTCCTAACAGTAGCAGAGGGTACTGAACATTAATATATTCACCCAACATTATAACTGGAGTGAGAGAGGAAATGCCATATTATGGCTTCTACAGCCAAAGTTAGAACAAATCAAACACCATCATTTTACCAACCTTTTTGAACCTTATCACAAAGTAAATAGACCTCTTCTCCTCCAGTGACACAACCAGCAGTTCGATCCATTCTCACAATCTTTAAATTAGATGCATTAGGGGCTTCTACCAAAAATAAGAGCAGGGAAAAAACAAGTAAAATGGGTTTTAATTCACATAATTTTAGATGTAAAAAAGCATAACTTCCTAATTGAAATATAAGCGAAACCTAACTTAAATTAGAATAATTCCTCAATTCATATTCATATTCAGCACTCCTGATAGTAAATGGTTGACAGTAGAATCAAAACACATATTTTGTTATTTTGGTACATGAAAAATTTTGAAAATACAGTACTAGAGATGATCCGGCACGAATACATATACACTACTACAAGATGGTCTAAAGGTATTTAGAAATGAAAAAAATGATACAATTAAGCCAATGCCACAAACTAAAATCTAACCTTGGTAAGCGACAGACAACAGAAGTGTATTAACTGCTTCTGTGGACTGATGTACCGTATACAATGCAGTAGGTCTGCCCTGGGTCACAAGAGATTTGGGAAAATTATTCAGTTTCTCTCACCTTTATAAATTAAAGAATTGTCAGCTATAAAGCCTGACTACTCAAGAATGAGAATACTAATGAGAATTTACTTTCTCATAAGATGGTAAAAAAGGGATTACTGTATTTATTAATCCTTAGAGTTACTAAATATCTTTATTTTTATAAAAGGCACTTTCTTGATAATTACAAATATAATGTGGCTAAAAGACATGCAATATTACAAGATGTTAAATCAGAACCACGTTGTTTAGTTTAAATTCTGACACTAGAAATTAAGTAAAAAAAAAAATGAACAGGCCACAATTTGATTCATATGAATATGCACATTTATGGAAGACAGCTATGTCTGAATATAAAAAGCTCTTACCAAAAATAAATAAATAAATAAATAAATATATTATATACAGTATATATATATATATATATATATATACACACACACACAGTATATATATATATATATATATATATATATATATATAGATATAGATATATATATATATATATACTGTGTATATATATTATATATATATACTGTGTATATATATATATACTGTGTATATATATATATACTGTGTATATATATATATATATATATATATATATATATATATATATATATATATATATATATATATATATATATATATATATACACACACACACACACACACACACATATACATATATATACACTTTATACATATATTTTTTATTGTTTTTTTATTTTTTTTAAGTACTCTCCCAAAGGTCATGTAAAAAGACAAATTCTGTTTTTTATGTGCTTGCATAAAGAAGATTAAAAAGTGTAGGACAATCACTTCTCTTTGTACTTACTGCTGTCGTATATTGGGTCAGAAATAACAGGGTCTAATCGCCTTGTATAGCTTCCATCACTGTCTGGTAGAAAGGCTGTAAACATTAGTCTGACAACACTGAGATCCATATCTTTTGCTTGATTGATTGCTGCATTACTGATTAGACTTTTTTGGTATTCTGTTAAATATCAAAAAGAAAAAAAAATGGTTTAAATTCTGTTTCCACAGTACATCTCAAAACTAATATGTGATATTGTAATGCAATGAGCGCCTTACTCTCACCTCCCCATCTGTCCACAAAACCCTATCCCTAACCAATATTTTTTATCCAGAATTACAAATATTTTAGCTAATCCTACCACTACCATGAATAGGACGCAAAAAGACATATTTTGACTTGTATCAGAGTCCATACAGATATTATTAGGGTTTTGGTTAGAGAAGATGAAGATTACATCTTCTAATCCTATACCTAATTTTAATTAATTCTATCCCCTACCCCTACCCTTATCTTAAAAATTGTAAAACTAGTAGCTCTTATCTTAAGAGCCTTGATGGGAGCCCTGAGGCTAAAAAGACTCTCCTCTGGGCCCTAATTTTAACCCTTTTGATGAATTTGATACATTTTATATGAATATAAATTATTTTAGATAATCATAAAAATAATTTTAAAGGGTATAAAACTGCACTTTCAAAACATAACAGCATGGGGCGCTTTAAGACTTACACCTTGCTTTTTTAGAAATGTATTGGCAATATTTGTCCCAAATATGACGATTATTATTACAGATAAAGAATTGGAATATATACAATAAGAGGTTTCTCTAATAACTACAATGGAAGGGTGGAAATTGGTGTGATAAAGTAAGTGTTTATGGAAGGGATCAGGTGTGCCACAGCATTGCCATAAGGCACATATACCCTATCCTACCTCTAAGCCTAACGCCTAACCCTAACACTACACAGTCATTCCTCCTTATCTGACTTTTCTTTATCCAGTTTTTTTTTGTCTTAATGGGTCTTTTTTTATATCATAGATCTGGTATCTATTTCTTTGTTATAAGGCAGAATTGATCTGATGCTTCTCAGAAAATATTTTGGACGTTGCGCCACAACGTGAATACAAGTGTGCTGCAGTTTATGCTCACATACTCTACTCTGAGATTCCTGCCACTGGTCTTGTGCCATTGTTTGCCTGACTACAATGCTCTTGTACAGTGGCTACATTTATCACTAAATATCTGCTTAAACTTGAAAAATGCTTCTAAAAATAATGGAAAAAATTGAAAGCAAATTTTAAAAGTAGTGCATTTTTTTTTTTACCAATTTCATAGTTAGATTTTGCTGTGAGACAAGTCCATAACACTGATCAATGTTGGAGACAAGACTTACATCCACAAAAGTCTTAAAAAAGACCTGGTTTCTCTCTCAAATCCTAAATGTGAGTTAATGTACAGGTATGTTAAAGTGTAGAAACATTCCCATTATGGACCTCATTAGCAGTTGGTAGGTGTGTTTGCATATAACGTGTGAACTACCTAATACCATGTCCATCTATCTGTCTACATGAAAAAACTCAGGGGGCCCGCTTTACCCACCCAGATGCATTTTGTTGAAATGTGGCACACTTCTTCAAGGAAGTTTGTCAAAAAAGTTCAAGATATCTCAGCGAAAATTGAACAGATTACGCTGTACATAGTTTTAAAATTTCAAAATCTCCCATTGAAAAGCATTGATGACTTTGTGAACTCATCTAGCTTAAAGTGAAGAAACATCTTTACTCAGTTACCAATCAGTTCACGGTTTTAATTTTACATTGACTGTGGTTACATTCACGTCTATATTCCCCTCTTTGTCATCTCTGATAGCGGATACTGACGGTAAACAGATCCCCAGTACAAGTTAATGAAGCACCACCAGACTGTGTGTGTAGTTAGGAAGTTGCCATCACTGGCTGACTGAGAGCATATAGGACTGCCATCCTTTATCAGCAACTCCGGGGAAGGCGTGTAAAGGAACCTCTACATCACTAAGTTGTTTTTGCTCTATGAAGTCTTTCTAGTTGTTTGAATGCAAGAACGAGAAGAGAATGAGTGAGTCCTTCTGTTGCTTTAAATTGTAACATGTAAGTTGAACAATGTTCCTAATTGTAAACTGTTATCCAGATATGAGTGATGTCCCTTGTGATATTATTCACAAGTTTAAATAAACAGTTACTCAGTATTAACCTTACACTAAACCAATCGCACAGTTTCATTATCTGCAGAATACAATGATTCACTATTTCACTGTCAGTCTAATTTCCCAGGGTGACCAGACGTCATAGTCGTGAATTCAGCCTATGCATCTCAATAAGTCACTAAAGAATATCAAAATGTCCCACTTT
The DNA here is from genome assembly GCF_900747795.2 of Erpetoichthys calabaricus. Taxonomy (NCBI): domain Eukaryota; kingdom Metazoa; phylum Chordata; class Cladistia; order Polypteriformes; family Polypteridae; genus Erpetoichthys; species Erpetoichthys calabaricus. The sequence goes on along the minus strand of NC_041400.2, from coordinate 98,432,476 downwards.
TAAACAAGCTGGCCGTCATATAAAACATTGCTCTGCCAAAACAAAATATTCTCACACATATATTTACAACACCCCTTCACTGTCTATTCGAAGTAACGTACGTGATAATAGCATGGTCAAAACTCTGAGGGGGGATAGGCTGATTAAGAACTTGTGTTAAATTTGAACAGCATTGCTAGGAAAACCAGACAACAACTCAGTACTACCATTTGTTTGATTCCACACCAATTACTGTGTCGAATCCTATATATTAATTTGTGAAAGGTTTATTTTTTCTGGTGGTGGCTCTGAGGCTAAGGATCTGCACTGGCAATCGGAAGGTTGCCGGTTCGAATCCCGTAAATGCCAATAGAGACTCTGCTCTGTTGGGCCCTTAAGCAAGGCCCTTAACCTGCAATTGCTGAGCGCTTTGAGTAGTGAGAAAAGCGCTATATAAATGCAAAGAATTAATTATTATTATTATTATATCCTGACAGTTCTAGGATGATGATGAGATAAAGTAGGTATTAAACAAGTGAAAATGGGCTATATGGGTGGGCACACATATTACACAAGTGTCCACATTTAGAATCTGGTTAACTTATAATTTACCATTAGAGTACCATAGTCACCTGATATCCATAATGGTAACTTGCTGAAATAAAATTTGCCTTTTACTTGTTATTCCCTATCAAGTGTCATAACTGAATGTCCTATTTCATAAAACTTAAAATGGTCAGACATGCTCAAGAAAAAAAAGGAATTAATCACACATTTTTTTTAGGTTATGTTAATTGGCAACTGCAATTTATGGTGTGTGTGTGAGTGAGTGATAGCAGTCCCTGTGATGGACTAGCCTGTGGATAGCCTGTTTTCAGCCTCTTGCCTAATCCTGATGAAAGAGTCTTTAGCCCCCAAAGCCGTCCTGAAACGGATTGAGAAAGTTCTAGAACCTACCTACTGAACTCAGTCCATTGACAGCTACAGTGCCTGCACAGTCCTCAAGCATTCCAAAATGTTACATCATGCATATATTTTCTAACTTGTTTAATTACTTGTTTGATCAATTAACTATTTTATAACATAAAGAAATCAGGGGGTGGTAGTAATAGAAGTGTTTTAAGAGTGGTCCAGCTATATTTGGGGAATTAAAAGGGCAGGGTGGTTCTGACAGGCTGGGAACACAGTATTATTTTTTTTTCTATTTAAAATAAAAGAAAATAATTTTTTGATATCCGATTGTGTATTTTCAAGAATGAATTGGAATCAGATAATGAGGGATGATTGCAGTTTTCTCCCATTACATTTGGGAAACATCTGAGCACAAAAATTCTGTCTTAAATATTAGTGATCAGTTGACATATAACTGCATATATTTTCTACCATTTTGAGACATCAGAGGAACTAGGCATTTGCTTAAAGAGCCAAACATACTGTATATTACAAATGTTAAAACTGTAACACAGTATTCTTCAAAGCTGAAAACAATAAGTGATTGTAAAGTTTCAGACAGAAAGGAACTGTATTTGTCTTACTTGAAACATCACAGTGCTTGGGATATTGTACAAAACATATTACATGACATTTAAATATATGACAAATTTACATATACTGGATAACTTTGAAATGAGAACTGCTAAAAGAGCGGTCAGCTTTGCATGGTTCCTTTTTCAGATCCAGGAATATCTGAACAGACACAACCTACCCTGCACTGCACTTCTCTATCAAAAGGACACCCACTGAAAACTTACTCAGTGCTTTCATGCTCACACTATACAGCATGTTTATATTAAAAAGGGTTACACATAGAGTATCCACTTAAAATGCAGGTTCAAACACTCACTACATCATTTTTGAACTGCAAACAATTTTAAGAAACTACTGACACAGTCTTCCTCACTGTGACAAGTAATGATTCAAACTTGTCTTTTAATTTAACTTGATTCGACAAACTACACATATTCCACTTTGCACTGCTTGGTAAGCAACAAATTCTAAAGAAAATATTATTTGTCAAAATTCAATGAGAGATTAAAATCTAACCTACAATTGCAGTTAAGTATTTGTAAAATCTAAAGACAGACGAGAAATACAAAATATTATTTTTATTATTATTCAAAACGTGATGGCAGGCCTGATCCATGTGCATGTAGTTTAACATAACATCAGTCATTAATGAGTGTACAAAATAAAGTACAGAGAACAGAAACAAAATTGATACTGCAATTAATCATTTTTCACAGTAACCTTTATATTGGTAATTTCTTCAATGTGTTAAGATAAATACTGCAATAAATACTTATACAGACACTGTTAAGAATTGTCCATTGCTACCATCATCAGTCTTAATGTTGTAAACAGTAGCATCTTTTGTGAGTAAAAATCATAAGCAATATTACAGTCAATTCTTAGGGCTGCAGAAAGAAATCATGAAAAATATTATTGCTGTGCTTATATAGTGCCTTTCAGAGAAAGAATAATAAATAGGTATTGGGTAGAAGTGTGTAGACCAATATTATTGTCACCTTCACAATACTAAACAGAAAAAGCAGATTAAAAATGCATTTATATTTTTTAGTAAGGAACAACAACAACTGACTACTTATTTTTGAATTTATTGCTTAACTAGTGGATATGAAAAGTAAACACTTAAAAGCAATCTTGAAGTCAAGTTTCTGCAATATTACAAATGAATTAGTATAATTTAAACTATGAACTTGCTGGTCTGAAATTACCAGTACAGTAATCCCTCCTCGATCGCGGGGGTTTTGGAACGCAAAGGTGAAAATCTGCGAAGTAGAAACCATATGTTTATATGGTTATTTTTATATTGTCAGGCTTGGGTCACAGATTTGCACAGAAACACAGGAGGTTGTAGAGAGACAGGAACTTTATTCAAACACTGCAAATAAACATTTGTCTCTTTTTCAAAAGTTTAAACTGTGCTCCATGACAAGACAGAGATGACAGTTCCGTCTCACAATTAAAAGAATGCAAACATATCTTCCTCTTCAAAGGAGTGTGCGTCAGGAGCATAGAATGTCAGAGAGAGAGAAAAAAGCAAACAAAAATCAATAGGGCTGTTTGGCTTTTAAGTATGTGAAGCACCGCCGGACAAAGCAGCTGCAAGGATGTACAATGTAAAGGTAGTCTTTCAGCATTTTTTAGAGGAGCGTCCGTATCCTCTAGGCCAGTGTGCGAACAGCCCCTCTGCTCACACCCCCCTCCATCAGAAGCAGAGAATGTCAGAGAGAGAGAGAGAAACAAACAATCAAAAATCAATACGTGCCCTTCAAGCTTTTAAGTATGAGAAGCACCGTGCGGGAAGCATGTCGCTTGACAAAGCAGCTGCACAGATGGGAGCAACGTGAAGGTAATCTTTCAGCATTTTTAGACGAACGTCCGTATCGTCTAGGGGTGCGAACAGCCCCCCTACTCACACCCCCTCCGTCAGGAGCAGAGAATGTCAGAGCGAGAAAGCAAACAATCAAAAATCAATACGTGCTGTTTGATCTTTTAAGTATGCGAAGCACCGTGCTGGAAGCATATCGCTTGACAAATCAGCCATATGTAAGCCCAGCAAGAAAGAGAGCAATGTGAAGGTAATCTTTCAGCGTATATTGAGGAGCGGCCGTATCCTCTAGGGGTGCGAACAGCCCCCGTACTCACAATATAGTTGAGGAGTTTTATTTAATACGTAATACGCGCTCTGGTTGGGTAGCTTCTCAGCCATCTGCCAATAGCGTCCCTTGTATGAAATCAACTGGGCAAACCAACTGAGGAAGCATGTATCAGAAATTAAAAGACCCATTGTCCGCAGAAATCCGCGAAGCAGCAAAAAATCCGCGATATATATTTAAATATGCTTACATATAAAATCCGCGATAGAGTGACGCCGCAAAAGTCGAAGCGCGATATAGCAAGGGATTACTGTATGGCAAGGCCATCAAATTATGAAATTAAACTATGGATATCTTGTTAGAAAAACAACTGAACAATATAAGATAAATGTGTTACAAATAAATATCTGATTATGCCTTATATGCTGTTCTACACAGCATAACATGTTAGCTTTGGCATAGTATTCTGAAAATTAAAAAATGAGAAAAGTGACAGTTGACAATACTTCCAAATTAAGCTACACTTTCTGTTGAAAGCTATTTCTTCTTTATTTATTTCTATCATTTACTTACAAAGAACTGAACGTGATCTAATTCAAATCTGAAATATAACTTTAATATAGTTTAATGACTTTTACAAAGATGAAGCCTTACCATTAATGTCTCTAGGTATCCTTCCCTCTGCTGATAAACAGTCTATCTCCTGGTGAATTCGAATCCCTGCATTAAAGCCCATTTTACAAGCCTCTATCATTCTGTCCTCCAGGGTTTTGGCAACATTCTTCTTAGTCACATGGAGGATCCCCAAGTTTGGGAAACTAATAAAACATAAATGTAAGGTAAGATAAGGTGGACAGTCCAAACCAAAACCTGGCCATTATAAAGATGTAAAGACAGTCAATAAATAAATCAAAAGGGAATAATTCTGGCTAAAGTATGTTTTACAACTTAACATGGATATTATAAAGACATAAAAGTGTATAAATATTACTTTCAAACATACCTCATATTGATACTAACCTGACACATGAATCCTTGGGTGGTATGTCAACAATGCATATTCCTTTGTCACACTGCTTTCCAACCAAGCTGTGTGCATGCAAATGTACCTCTTTGGAACAAGTAACCAGCTGAACCACAATTCTTCCTGGGCCCTGGTAATTGCAAATCTACAAGAGAAATGGATGGGAAATTATTATTACAGGCTCATAAAGTTCTTTTGGAATCTTATAATTAATATGGGGTATATGTAACTGAGGACCAACTCTTGAAGGGATCATGGAAATTCGCCATTCATCTACATATGCTCCGTGGTCTTTGAAAAAAACTTCAGAACATGTATAATGCAGTATCTTGTGACAGGTGTAACAAATGTAGAGGGTTCTAAAGTCACTGATGCAAACCATGTGGTCCCTGTACTGTATTTGCAGAGTGAGAGTTGTGTTTACATATTTGTCTTTAAATAGTTTCTAAGCAGCAAACATAAGGGGGCATAATGAAGAAACATTTTAGAAGTTATATTATTCTTATTATATATATATATATTATATATATATATATATATATATATATATATATATATATATATATATATATATATATATATTGTGGCACCCGAACGGGGCTCATGCCCGGCCGGGACGCCCAGGAAGACGGGAGGAGGGCTCATTCCTCCTCCAGACCGCAAGGAGGCGTCCGCCCTGGTTGTATTGGGGGCCACGGGTACAGGGCTGGGAAGCCCAACCCTGTAGGGGCCCATGGTCACCGCCAGGGGGCATCCCCCTGCCTGAAGGACCCTGGACCCCAGTACTTCCGCCACACCAGGAAGTGCTGGGGGAAGAAGAGAGGGAACACCAGGAGTGCTTCCGGAAGGACAGCCGGCATTTCCGCCACACTGGGGCGTGTCCGCGGGATTGCCGGTGCACACCTGGAGCACATCCGGGTATGGATAAAAGGGGCCGCCTCCCTTCATTCAAGGCTGGAGTCGGGTGGAACAGGATGAGGTCTTGGAAGGAGAGACAGGAGGCAGCCTGAAGAGTGAGGCATCGTGGTTTGGCCTGGACTTTGGGGAAGTCTGTGGGTTGTGTGGCACAATTGTAAATAATAATAGTTGTAAATAAACGTGTGTTGGGTGACATGAACGTGTCTGCCTGCCTGTCTGTGTCCGGGCTGTCCCCCACAATAAATATATATATATATATATATATATATATATATATATATATATACATATACATATACATATACATATACATATACATATACATACACACACACACACACACACAGTACACTAGTCAACCTGCAGCGATAATTATGTATTAATGGGTGAACACTTCCTGAAAGACACAGTTGTCCAAATGGGGTGAGTTTGAGGATACGACTATAGGTGAATGAAAAGATGGAACTCTGGAGAGGGCAACAATTGTCCGTGACTCAAAACTGGAGGACCAACATCGTGCCTCCACCTCCCAGAGCGAGGGACGGGGCTGGATGGCGCTTGGACGCGGAGGGCAGAATGGGGGGGAGTGGGGAAGGACGCCCATTCTGCCCCCCCGCCATTCTAGCCTGCTGATTTCTTAGTCATCGTTCAGTACGCACTGCCTGCTCATGTGCCTGACCCCAACTCCTCACCTGAGTCGCTTTCGTCTGTGTACAGTTCACATGCACCTCTGAGCCACGTTGACTTATCATTGTTCTTTGCGGTTCCGGCTGCTTTTCTATATATAATCCACCAAGTCACCCGACCATGGTAGTAGTGACGGGGGGGGTGTGTACAAAGGGCAGGGACTTAATCAGTGCGAGCGTATGACCCGCACTTACTGGGAATTCCTCGTTCATGGGGAACAATTGCAAGCCCCGGTCTCCATCACGATTGGGGTTCAATGGCTTAGCCACGCTTCTCGGCGCCAGGTAGACACACGTTGATCCATTCAGTGTAGCGTGCGTGCAGCACCGGACATCTAAGGGCATCACAGAAATGTTATTGCTCAATCTCACATGGCTGAAAGCCACTTGTCCCTCTAAGAAGTTGGACACCGACCGCTCTTTTGTCGCGGAACTATTTAGCAGAAGGGAGTCTCGTTCGTTACCGGAATTAACCAGACAAATCGCTCCACCAACTAAGAACGGCCATGCACCACCACCCACAGAATCAAGAAAGAGCTACCAATCTGTCAATCCTTTCCGTGTCTGGGCCGTTTGAGGTTTCCCGTGTTGAGTCAAATTAAGCGAAAGGCTCTACACCTGGTGGTGCCCTTCAGTCAATTCCATAAAGTTTCAGCTTTGCAACCATACTCCCCCCGGAACCCAAAGACTTTGGTTACCCAGTTGGCTGCCCGGTGGGTCATGGGAATAATGCCGCCGGATCGCCAGTCGGCATCGTTTATGGTCGGAACTACGACGGTATGTGATCATCTTCGAACCTCCAACTTTCGTTTTTGATTAATGAAAACATTCTTGGCAAATGCTTTCGCTCTCGCTTGAATTGTTGGTGGGCGGGGCTCTGTGAGTTGGCGGACATGGCTATGTCGTGCGTTTCCCATGGTTGTCTTGCGTGCCCTGTCAGCTGCTTAGTGAATTATATATATATATATAGATACACAGTATCTATATATATATATATATATATATATATATATATATATATATATATATATATTGTCACAAGCAGCTGGGGGACAGACGTGGCCACCAGCAGGAGGTGCCCTGAGTCTCAGAGCCCGGGAAACATCTACTTTCGCCACACCTGGGAACATGGAGGATGATCCTTCCAGGGATGCCCGGAGTGCTTCCGGGTGCTCTCCTGACACTTCCGCCACGCCACACCAGGAAGTGTCATCAGATGGAGCAACTGGAGCCCATCCAGGTCATTACAAAAGGGAAGGCGGCCCACAGACAATGAGAAGGAAGCCTGGAGTAGGGGTGAGCGGGACTGTGTTGTGTAACCTTTAATAAACGTGTGCTTTTTGATAAAGACGTGGTCTCTGGCTGGTGGTGTCCGGGCGTAGCTCACTATATATCATATATACAGTGCATATACAGTGGTGTGAAAAACTATTTGCCCCCTTCCTGATTTCTTATTCTTTTGCATGTTTGTCACACAAAATGTTTCTGATCATCAAACACATTTAACCATTAGTCAAATATAACACAAGTAAACACAAAATGCAGTTTTTAAATGATGGTTTTTATTATTTAGGGAGAAAAAAAATCCAAACCTGTGTGAAAAAGTAATTGCCCCCTTGTTAAAAAATAACCTAACTGTGGTGTATCACACCTGAGTTCAATTTCCGTAGCCACCCCCAGGCCTGATTACTGCCACACCTGTTTCAATCAAGAAATCACTTAAATAGGAGCTGCCTGACACAGAGAAGTAGACCAAAAGCACCTCAAAAGCTAGACATCATGCCAAGATCCAAAGAAATTCAGGAACAAATGAGAACAGAAGTAATTGAGATCTATCAGTCTGGTAAAGGTTATAAAGCCATTTCTAAAGCTTTGGGACTCCAGCGAACCACAGTGAGAGCCATTATCCACAAATGGCAAAAACATGGAACAGTGGTGAACCTTCCCAGGAGTGGCCGGCCGACCAAAATTACCCCAAGAGCGCAGAGACGACTCATCTGAGAGGTCACAAAAGACCCCAGGACAACGTCTAAAGAACTGCAGGCCTCACTTGCCTCAATTAAGGTCAGTGTTCACGACTCCACCATAAGAAACAGACTGGGCAAAAACGGCCTGCATGGCAGATGTCCAAGACGCAAACCACTGTTAAGCAAAAAGAACATTAGGGCTCGTCTCAATTTTGCTAAGAAACATCTCAATGATTGCCAAGACTTTTGGGAAAATACCTTGTGGACTGATGAGACAAAAGTTGAACTTTTTGGAAGGCAAATGTCCCGTTACATCTGGCGTAAAAGGAACACAGCATTTCAGAAAAAGAACATCATACCAACAGTAAAATATGGTGGTGGTAGTGTGATGGTCTGGGGTTGTTTTGCTGCTTCAGGACCTGGAAGGCTTGCTGTGATAGATGGAACCATGAATTCTACTGTCTACCAAAAAATCCTGAAGGAGAATGTCCGGCCATCTGTTCATCAACTCAAGCTGAAGCGATCTTGGGTGCTGCAACAGGACAATGACCCAAAACACACCAGCAAATCCACCTCTGAATGGCTGAAGAAAAACAAAATGAAGACTTTGGAGTGGCCTAGTCAAAGTCCTGACCTGAATCCAATTGAGATGCTATGGCATGACCTTAAAAAAGGCGGTTCATGCTAGAAAACCCTCAAATAAAGCTGAATTGCAACAATTTTGCAAAGATGAGTGGGCCAAAATTCCTCCAGAGCGCTGTAAAAGACTCATTGCAAGTTATCGCAAACGCTTGATTGCAGTTATTGCTGCTAAGGGTGGCCCAACCAGTTATTAGGTTCAGGGGGCAATTACTTTTTCACACAGGGCCATGTAGGTTTGGATTTTTTTTTCTCCTTAAATAATAAAAACCACCATTTAAAAACTGCATTTTGTGTTTACTTGTGTTATATTTGACTAATGGTTAAATGTGTTTGATGATCAGAAACATTTTGTGTGACAAACATGCAAAAGAATAAGAAATCAGGAAGGGGGCAAATAGTTTTTCACACCACTGTATATATATATATATATATATATATATACACATACATACACACACACACACACAAACAGTGTTCTCCCCAGAAATTTTTTCCAGCCGGGAGTGGCGTGACGGGGAAATTTGGTGGTGGGGAAAATGAAATGTGCACTATTTTTATTAGTTAAACAGGCTATATATATATTATATATATATATATATATATATATATATATATATATATATATATATATATTGTGGTGGATTGCCGGCTTTCGATTCCGGCTCTCACCCCCAGGCCGCCAGGAGGAGCTCTCCCAACAGCATGAACGTCCCCCGAGATCCAGCAGGGCCTCATGGACTATGTAGTTTTTATACGCAGCCCTGCTGGATACCTTGGGGGCCACCAGGCGTCGCTGTAGGGGGGCTCGTAGGCTCGCATGTGCCCTATAACCCGGGAGTGCGTCATGGTCACGTGACGGGAAGCAACGACATGCTCCCGGGGTGAAGAAAAGGACTGTTTACCCTGACCCGGAAGGGATAAGGAACTGTGGACTGATTGGACAGGAACACCCCCGGGTCAGGGTGTATAAAAGGATTGTGGGAAAGCCCAGACATTGAGCTGAGCTGGGAGGTAGTAGGGCGAAGTGTCTGGGCGAGGAGGATTGGTTTGTGAGAGTTGTAATTGTGATTAATATGAGTGTGGAGTGGAAGGTGCTTTATGCACGTCAAGACAAAATAAAAGAGTCTTGTACTTTTATCCAGTGTCTGGAGTGGTACCTGAGGGTGTTAGTGGTGGCTCCACACCTCTACTGCTACAATATATATATATATATATATATATATGTATATATATATATATATATATATATATATATATATATATATATATATATATACACACACAAACACACACAGTTAGGTCCATAAATATTTGGACAGAGACAACTTTTTTCTAATTTTGGTTCTGTACATTACCACAATGAATTTTAAATGAAACAACTCAGATGCAGTTGAAGTGCAGACTTTCAGCTTTAATTCAGTGGGGTGAACAAAACGATTGCATAAAAATGTGAGGCAACTAAAGCATTTTTTTAACACAATCCCTTCATTTCAGGGGCTCAAAAGTAATTGGACAATTGACTCAAAGGCTATTTCATGGGCAGGTGTGGGCAAGTCCATCGTTATGTCATTATCAATTAAGCAGATAAAGGGCCTGGAGTTGATTTGAGGTGTGGAAGATTTTGCTGTGAATAGACAACATGCGGTCAAAGGAGCTCTCCATGCAGGTGAAAGAAGCCATCCTTAAGCTGCGAAAACAGAAAAAACCCATCCGAGAAATTGCTACAATATTACGAGTGGCAAAATCTACAGTCTGGTACATCCTGAGAAAGAAAGCAAGCACTGGTGAACTCAGCAACGCAAAAAGACCTGGATGTCCATGGAAGACAACAGTGGTGGATGATCGCAGAATCATTTCCATGGTGAAGAGAAACCCCTTCACAACAGCCAACCAAGTGAACAACACTCTCCAGGGGGTAGGCGTATCGATATCCAAGTCTATCATAAAGAGAAGACTGCATGAAAGTAAATACAGAGGGTGCACTGCAAGGTGCAAGCCACTCATAAGCCTCAAGAATAGAAAGGCTAGATTGGACTTTGCTAAAGAACATCTAAAAAAGCCAGCACAGTTCTGGAAAAACATTCTTTGGACAGATGAAACCAAGATCAACCTCTACCAGAATGATGGCAAGAAAAAAAGTATGGAGAAGGCGTGGAACAGCTCATTATCGAAAGCATATCACATCATCTGTAAAACACGGTGGAGACAGTGTGATGGCTTGGGCGTGCATGGCTGCCAGTGGCACTGGGACACTAGTGTTTATTGATGATGTGACACAGGACAGAAGCAGCCGAATGAATTCTGAGGTGTTCAGAGACATACTGTCTGCTCAAATCCAGCTAAATGCAGTCAAATTGATTGGGTGGCGTTTCATGATACAGATGGACAATGACCCAAAACATACAACCAAAGCAACCCAGGAGTTTATTAAAGCAAAGAAATGGAAAATTCTTGAATGGCCAAGTCAGTCACCTGATCTTAACCCAATTGAGCATGCATTTCACTTGTTGAAGACTAAACTTCAGACAGAAAGGCCCACAAACAAACAGCAACTGAAAGCCGCTGCAGTAAAGGCCTGGCAGAGCATTAAAAAGGAGGAAACCCAGCATCTGGTGATGTCCATGAGTTCAAGACTTCAGGCTGTCATTGCCAGCAAAGGGATTTCAACCAAGTATTAGAAATGAACATTTTATTTCCAATTATTTAATTTGTCCAATTACTTTTGAGCCCCTGAAATGAAGGGATTGTGTTAAAAAAATGCTTTAGTTGCCTCACATTTTTATGCAATCGTTTTTTTCACCCCACTGAATTAAATCTGAAAGTCTGCACTTCAACTGCATCTGAGTTGTTTCATTTAAAATTCATTGTGGTAATGTACAGAACCAAAATTAGAAAAAAGTTGTCTCTGTCCAAATATTTATGGACCTAACTGTATGTATATACATACATACATACATACATACACACGCACTGATGATCAGCCAAACCATTAAACCAATTGCCTAATATAGTATTGGTTTCCCTCATGTTACCAAAACAGCTCTGCCATATCAAGGCATGAACTCCACAAGACCTCCTAAATTGTCCTAGGATATCCAGCACCAAGATGTTGGCAACAGATCATTTAAGTCCTATAAGTTGTAAGGAGGGGCCTCCTTTCATTGGACTTGTTTTTCTAGTACATCCCACATATGCTAATTTGGATTTAGATCTGTGGAATTTGGAGGCCAAGTCAACACCCTGAACTCTTTTTCATGATCCTCAAAAAATTCCTGAACAATTTTTACAGTGTAGCAGGGCACATTATCGTGATGAAAAAGAATACTGTTGCCATGAATGAGTGTAAGTGGTCTGTAACTATCTTTTGGTAGTTGGTACGTATCAAAATAACATCCACATTAATGGCAGGAACCAAAGCTCCTAGCAGAACTTTTCCCAGAGCATCACACTGCCTCTGCTAGCTTGCACATAGTGCATCCTGTTACCATCTCTTCCCAAGGTTATTGATGAAGATGCACCCAGCCACCCTCATGATCTAAACAAAAACATGATTCATCAGACCAGGCGACCTTCTCCCATTGCTCCACGTTCCAGTTCTAATGGACATGTGTCCACTGAGGACACTTCTGCCAGTAGAGAAGCATCAGCATTGGCACTTTGACCGGTCTGTGGTTATGCAACCCCAAATTCAGCAAGCTGAGATGCAATGTGTGTTCTGACACCTTTCACTTATGGGTAGCATTACATTTTTCAGCAATTTACGCTACAGCAGATCTTCTGTGGGATAGGACTTGGCAGGTCAGCCTTTGCCACCCATTCTCATCAATAAACCTTGGATGCCAATGACCTTGTTGCTGGTTCACCAGTTTTCCTTCTTTGGGCCACCTTTGTTAGGTACTAACCATTGCTTACTGGGAAACACCCAACAAGACCTGCTGTTTTGGAGATGCCCTGACCCCATCGCCTGGCCATCACAATTTGGCCCTTGTCAGAGTTGCTTAGATCCTTATGCCTGCCCATTTTTAATACTTTCAACACATCATCTTCAACATCTGACTGTTCAATTGCTGCCCAATATATGCCATCCTTTGACAGGTGCCACTTTAATAAGATAATCAGTGTTATTCATCTCACCTTTTGCTGGTTCGCAGATTTCTGAGGACAATGGGTCTTTTAATTTCTGGTACATGCTTCCTCAGTTGGTTTACCCAGTTGATTTCATACAAGGGACGCTATTGGCAGATGGCTGAGAAGCTACCCAACTTACTTTCTCTCTCTCTCTCTCTCTTGCGCTGACTTTCTCTGATCCTGACGTAGGGGGTGTGAGCAGGGGGGGCTGTTTGCACACCTAGACTATACGGACGCTCGTCTAAAAATGCTGAAAGATTATCTTCACGTTGCTGCCTTCTGTGTGCAGCTGCTTCCTGAAGCGACATGCTGCACGGTGCTTCGCATACTTAAAAGCTCAAAGGGCACGTATTGATTTTTGACTTTGTTTTTCTCTCTCTCTCTCTCTCTCCCTGCTCCTGACGGTTGGGGTGTGAGCTGCCGCCTTCAACAGCTTTGTACCGGCGGTGCTTCGCATACTTAAAAGCCAAACAGCCCTATTGATTTGTTTGCTTTCCTCTCTGTTTCCTTTGAAGAGGAAGATATGTTTGCATTCTTTCAATTGTGAGACAGAACTGTCATCTCTGTCTTGTCATGGAGCACAGTTTAATCTCTTGAAAAAGAGACAAATGTTTGTTTGCAGTGTTTGAATAACGTTCCTGTCTCTCTACAACCGCCTGTGTTTCTGCGCAAATCTGTGACCCAAGCATGACAATATAAAAATAACCATATAAACATATGGTTTCTACTTTGCGGATTTTCTTATTTCGCGGGTGGCTCTGGAACGCAACCCCCGCGATGGAGGAGGGATTACTGTATATACATACAGTGCATACATTTATATTTACACATTCATATACAGGGGCGGCACGGTGTCACAGTGGTAGTATTGCTGCCTTGCAGTAAGTAGCCCAGAGTTTGTGTCCTGGGTCCTCGATGTGTGGAGTTTGCATGTTCTCCCCATGTTTGTGTGTGCTTCCACAGGGTGCTCCGATTTCCTCCCACAGTCCAAAGACATGTGGGACAGGTGGATTTGTGATGCCAAATTGGTCCTAGTGTATGGTTATGTATGAGTGTGTGTGTTTGCCTGACAATGAACTGACATCCTGGGTATGTTCCTGCCTCATCCCCTGTGCTTGCTGGGATTGGCTCCAGCACCCCCCTGTAACCCTGTTCAAGACTAAGCTGGTTAGGAAATAACTGACTGACATTCATATACACACATGCATGCATATACACATACACACATATACTGTATATATGTTACATTAACTATGTTTAATTCTGCCACTGATATGATTATACTCACCACTGTGTTTACATATTTGATATGTTGGAACTTAACTGGAATACCTAGTGAAAATTCCACAAATACATCAGTAAAACATACAAACTCCAAACATTCAGCACCTAGGTCAGAATTCAAACCAAAGATTCTGAAGCTATGAGGATGAAATGCATCAGTATTGTGCCCCCTGCTGTAACTTGATCTTTTTCAAATGCAATGCCTCTGAGCCATTATGTCAACTTTTCTATTGTGGTGTGACTGGCACTTTATCCAAGACCTACGTAGAAAAGTAATGTCTACTCTCTCTGACTACATACTTTGTCAATCTCCATCGTCTTTAATTTACTCTACAATTCCCTGTATGTCTCTTCTTTCAATAGCAATTTCAACACCTAAGATCTCTTTAAACCAAAATGTCAATTGACCTAACACCATCCACAAAAGATTTTTCTAGGCACTGCTGCCGCCAAGGTTTTTGTGACCTAACGGTGAAAACTCACTGAACAGTAAGCCTTTCATGACTCGTCTTCTCTGACACTAAGCACTATCCCAGTAACATTTGGCAGTGGCTGCCAAGCCAATCAAAGAGAAAAACTTCCCACCTATATGACAACTGACATAACAGAATATAGAAATAAAGCATCCCATTCCCTTTCTTTCTCTCTGTGAGACTCTCCCTCTTCCAATCATATCAGATGGGCTATGTTGGGTAAAAAGGACTATACTTTTCCATTTATCATTCACAGATTTTAAAATGTATTTTCTAAAAAAAACTCTAAATATTTTCTACAAAATAAAAAAATAAATCACAAAAATTTCACTTCCCCTTAAATAAATTTATCTTACAATAGGTTTTAACAATTTTTTACATTTAACAAAAATTATGCAATAAAGGAAGTTCATGAAGCCAAGTTTCACTGTTGCCCTACTACATATATTTAATTACAGAAGTGAATAAGAAAATTGGATTACTTTTAATAGTTCAGTGTTTTTCAGACTCGTGTGTTGCAACCTGTTTTCACAAACTGATTTTTAGTTGTCAGGCAGCATTAATGTTACAACTGCTGCCTCACAGCACCGGAGTACTGCACTCAAATGTTAGACTGTCGCTGTGAAGTTTTCATCTTCTCTCATGGATGTGTGGATTCTTCCTCCAGGTATTCTGGCTTTCCTCCCACATTCTCATGAATGAGTAGATTAAATTAACTGACATCTATCAACTAGCTCCTGAATGAATACGTTTGGCTATAAGGACTGGGTGCAGGTAAGGCAGATTGTAGTCTCTAATCTAGAATGTTGGACTAGGTTAAATGGGGTTGATAACGGATGGATGGAGTTTGTGATCTGCCACTAGTTTCCATGACTGTCCAGAACAAATTGATACAATAGGTGTGTTTTTCTAAAATTTCCAACCCTAACTTTGAAAAATACTGCTGGTACGTACACCATATATACAGTATTTAAAAGCAATATTCGTCCGTAGTTTAAATACAGAAAACATATGCATATTCTTTGGTATATTAAAAAAAATGGAAAAACAACATGAACTTAGAAACAATACTTAGCACTTTAACCAAATAGAATCACACACAAGATTAAACAATATTAGTGAAAATAATGTAATAGGGAAAAAATATTATACCAGCACATTTATACTGCAGGAAAAATTATATTGCATACGGTTTTGATCATTCCTAAACTGCAAACATTTGAAAGCTTTTCTTTAAATGTGAATATTAATTATTCTCTGGTCTATTTCCCTAGGGGAGTCAAAGGTTTGTTTTGATGCTTCTTTGTGCTTCTGTCCTAAAATTTAAAAATTTTGTGTTAAATGTTCTTTCATTATAGCTATGAATATGTACAGCTAATTAGCAGTGAAATCCTCTGCTTCATGAAACTTTTATACGCCACTGATTTCAGAATGACTCCAACTCATTATTTAGGAGCTCAAATAAGCTATGCAAGTTCTGAAGAAACCATAGCTTACTACAAATTGAGAGAATGTCTGCTCAGCCTTTTGCCACAACGCAAGTCAGATTCTATTGAAGAATCAATATCAAAAAACAAGAACACCCTGCCATATGAGAAAGCTGTAGTTTCTAAACACAAACAATAAACAGAACTAAAAAGAATGAAAATAATATTTAAAGTGTTGTAAGGAACAAATTCATCGAAAGAATGGATGGTGGTTACTTTTTCCAATTTTATGTTATTTTCAATGTCAATCCTTATTCATAAATACTAATATTTCACACTTATAATAAACAAATATTGGGTGATCAAAACATTTTGAGCCTTACCTAATAAGTGAAACCAAACAAGTTTTTATTTTTCAACATAATCTCTATAACTAACAATACACTTATTATAATTTTATAAGCGCTTTCATACGCCACTCTTGTTCACACAACAACTCTGACTTGAAATGTGAGAAGCGACATTGACAGTTCTCCTCATCCATTTTCCATGAATGACTGCCATGAATGCCAAAGCATAATACTGACTGTTTATGTTAACCTTTTCAGATGTAACCAATATGGACTCTTCCCTTCAACACAGAAGTGCCCTAAAATCTGTACCATAATATCCACATTACTAACCGAGAATGCTAAACCGGATGGACGCAGGGACATCCGGCCATGGGCCGTAGCCGCAAAAAGACGTACTGCGCAGGCGCCCCAAGAAATGAGGCGCCGCGAGAGGCGGCCGCGACCACAGAAAACAGGAGTGAGCACAGAAAAAAGGAGTCAAAGAAATGAGGCGCCGCGACCACAGAAAAAAGCAGTCAGCACAGAAAAAAGGAGTCAAACGCAGGCGACGCACACAGCGCCGCACGAAAGCCATTGCACACGAAACTAACACACAAAAAAAAAAGAAGCCCCACAAATCCCACACCCACCCAAGCACCCCCCCCACAAGCAACGGACGGGACACACACAAAGAGGACGATTCAACAAGCCCCTGGCACACAAAAAGAAAGAAGACGCTCGCGCCCCCACCAATCCCCCCCCCTAGACGCCGGCAAAGCACACAGCACCGCACGCATCCCATTGCACACAAAACGGGACGCACACAAAGAGGAGGATTCAACAAGCTCCTACCACACCAAAAAAAAGAAGCCGTGACTGCCACACCAAGCCCATTAGAGACGAAACGGGACAGACTACGGACATGGCACACGAAACGTTCACAACAATGACGATTCAGACCCACAAACACACTAACATCAATAAGAAGTGACACCCAATGCCCCATTTCTAAAGGAACCGTCCGCAGACACCTGCTAAACGATTGCGCCACTTAGCTGACAACGCGTTCAATAATGAGTCCACTATTGAGGAAAATTCATTGGGATTAATGAATGTCATTTGCAATCATTGTCATTCACTTAACTTCCCTGAAGAAACAACTGGCAATACAAGTAATGAATTTACACGTTGTTGTCAAAAGGGTCAGATTAGACTGCCTCCTTTACATTCATATCCTGAATATCTACAGAAGCTTCTAACTAACGATGTACCTGAAAGTAAAAACTTTATGAACTGCATTAGATCCTACAATAGTTCATTTGCTTTTGCATCTACCGGAGTAAATATCAGGCCACCAAAAGGCAATGGCCTATACTGCTTTCACATATGTGGACAAAATATTGCATCGCATTGGAACAGTGCACCCTGAAACAAATCAACAACGCAAATATGCACAAATCTACACACAAAGCCCCATTTCTAAATGAACCGTCCGTATTAAACATACGTCATCTCAACACGTTCACACTATGCAGCATAGGTGGATCTCATTACAATAAGGCACTATTAACCGTTCAACCGCAGAAAAGGCTCCATATTAACAGTGAGTGCGATCCTCCTTATTACTTATCCATATTTATCACGCTCAAGAACAAACAAGTCATAAATTCACGATCACGGGTACAAAACGACACGGCTCGGATAACGGGACCAAACACAATTCACACTATGCAGCATAGGTGGATCTCATTACAATAAGGCACTATTAACCGTTCAACCGCAGAAAAGGCTTCATATTAACAGTAAGTGCGATCCTCCTTATTACTTATCCATATTTCTAACGCTGAAGAACAAACAATTCATGAATTCACGATCACGGGTACAAACCGATACGGCTCGAGTAACAGGACCAAACACACGAACCCGCATGAAAAAAACAATACACGTCGGCTCCAACGCGCTACTGAAACTCTGGAAGAAAAAATGTCTCGGCTCCAAAAACGCAAAGCTCAACTAACACAGTTACAGAAACGAACCCAAATGGACAGACACACTGAACATGGACGCATGCAGCGCGCGTCTCACAGTACTGCATCGAAACAGGCACGGCTTCAAAACGAAACACCTCCCGTCTCAGACATACAGAAACGGCAGCGAGGGGACAAAATAAATAAACGCAGACGTCTACACCGCGCATCTCAAATGCCGGAAAACAAGCAGGCAAGCCTCCAAAAAGAGAAAGCTCAACTGACCGACATACAAAAACGGGCAAGGTTCAATACAAACAATGCACGCCGTAAACTACAACGGGCTTCTCACACCTCACAGGCAAATCGATTACAGCTCCAAAACAACACGTCCCAAATACTGGACATACAACGACGCGCCTCTCAAACGGCACAAGCAAAACATACACGTCACGGACATCAACGACAGACACCTGCTAAACGATTGCGCCAGTTAGCTGACAACGCGTTCAATAATGAGTCCACTATTCAGAAAAATTCATTGGGATTAATGAATGTCATTTGCAATCATTCTCATTCACTTAACTTCCCTGAAGAAACAACTGGCAATACAAGTAATGAATTTACACGTTGTTATCAAAACGGTCAAATTAGACTGCCTCCTTTACATTCATATCCTGAATATCTACAGAAGCTTCTAACTAACGATGTACCTGAAAGTGAAATCTTTATGAACTGCATTAGATCCTACAAATCGATATCCACTATGAACATTAACAGTGGCACTGCACATGACAGCCGTCTTGCAAAACTGTTAATTATTGATGAATGTACAATGGCATCCACTCACTTACTCAACACCATTCATAGACTTCTACAAACGTTTATGAATAATAATCTTCCATTTGGAGGAAAGGTACTTTTATTACGAGGAGATTTTAGACAGTGCTTAGCTATTGTTCCACATTCCATGCGCTCAGCTATTGTTCAGTGCACCTTAAAATACGCAGACAATTGGCATTGCTTTCAAAAGATACAGTTAGTACAAAACATGCGATGTCCACATCCAGATCATAACAACTGGTTATTACAACTGGGAGATGGTACACTCACCAATACAGATAGACTTCACCCAGATATTATTACAATTCCTCAAGCCTTTATCTGCGCCGACTTAGTTACAGACAGATTTGGAACAGCAATCTCATTAGACCAAATGCCCCTTTTAACACAACGCACTATATTATGTCCAAAAAATATTAATGTGGAAAACATAAATACCCAAGTCATTGCATTACTTCCTGGAGAGACACAACTCTTTCTAAGCTCTGACAAACTTGACTCTGATCACGACAATAACCATCTTCATTGACCTTACAAGTTCTGACCTGGAATTACCTTTTACACTTAAACGGCGTATACAAAGAAATTTTCCAATAAACCTTTACACTGTGCCACACACTTTATTGTTTGCTTTCTATTTGCATCATCTACACCTTCACACTATTCTATATCTCATTCATACATCACGCTCTTTCTCATTCCCAACACCAGGGGTTGGCGAGCGAAGTGAGCAGGGGGCGGAGCCCCCTAGTAACTAAATAAATGGGACTGATCCTCATACACAATGAAAGGCAAGAATGAATGTATGATGTAAAATTGTTTTCTAGCTATTGAAATTTAATAATAGCATGAGTGCAGATTTCATGTTTTTTGCCAACCATGTCGACTTCTGAAGCAAGAAACATACAGCTTAAACCACAAATGATAGAAACGTATGTATTTTGGTACACGTGAGCTAATCTTAAGCCCTTTACAAAATTACCACCACGAAATACCCATGATTCAGGTTTAACCACGACTTCCCTGTGGAAAATTAGTAAGAACTGCACAAAAAGCTGCCAAGAATCAATTCATTCATTTCTTCGACACACACTGTGTCCCAGACAGTAACCATCCACAGGCAGGATGTCAATGAAGATTACTGAAATCAGCTCTTACCTAAAATAAGTTTATTATATTCTAAAAACAAAATAAGCGTGCAAAGAAATGGAAGAGTTAAAGATTTTAACAGATTTACTGAGCAATGAAACTGTGGTATATGCACAGTAATAAAGAGTGATCATAGTTCAAAACTGTTGATTTTTGTTTTCTAATTCTTTTTAACATTTATCAAAAAATATTTAAGTTGTAAAGAAGCATGTGGAAGGACTGTGGTCTGCTTGCTACTATAAGAGGTGCCCCTTAAATCTCTGCTTTTAAATCTAGGCTAAAGACTCACTGCTTCAGTTTGGCATACCCAGAGTAGAGCCACTGAATAGCTGTGCATACTGCATTTCTGTTGTTAGTTATTTGTACTAAAATATAAGTAATATGATATTTATAAATTGTTACTAAACACTCCTATTCTGTTTCTGTTCTCTGTATTCTCATGTGGCACTTGGTGCCACTGCTCTACTGCCAAGTTGTTTGTCTGCCCATGGAAATTCATCTCTTATAAAGGAGCACAAGAATCATTGGGTAGAAGGGTCCTTTCATCAGACTGGCTGACCCAGCACTGACTCAGCTGTAGAATGGCCAGCAGAGGAAAGGTGGCTAGTTGGCCGAAGTATCCAGGACTCTGACGGTGTCGGACTACTTTTCTACAATCTGACAGTGGTTCTACAATTAGCTGAAGAACAGATATTGTTGCTTTTCATTTATGTTAATTAGTTTTTAATGTAAATCTGTATCCTCACATGAAACAGTTCTGTAATTAGTGAGTGAGGTAATTAGTCTATTTTTGCACTCTGCCTTGTAGTTTGTACTGTTGTATTTCTGAGGTGGCAATGATAGACTGGCCATCTAATTCTGTGAAGAGGATTACTTGTATTTTGGGTGTAGTATTTACCCAACTGTTTTTGCACCCATTGCATGTCCAACACCCTTGAAGTGGGTACATCTCTGAATTGTCTTTCCCAAGATTTCTTCCATTCCCCCCTACAAGGATTTATTTTTTCTTAAGGAGTCAATGCTGGGGGGCTGTAAATAATTGGGCCTGTTAAAGCCCATTGAGGCATTCCTTTTATGATTTTGGGCTAAACAAGAAAAAAAGATTGTTGTTGTTGTCTAGGCTAAGATGGTGGAAGTTAGTGTTCTTGGCCAGGAGTCCAAAATAATTGAAGAATATTGAGGGTGCTACCTCCCAGAGTTATGTGTTGTCTAAGTACACTAGTAGCAATATCTCCAATTTGGACACCCACAGTGATGCATGGGATACGTAGTCTTAGCAAAAGTCTTACTGCGGTCCTTCAAAGATACTGAACTAAGTTACTAGGAGGAGTTTTCCTGGGCACCACGGAGCTGTCCCTGGCTGGATAAGATTGGCATCTGATGTGTTGAAAGTGTTCCTGGATTTAACTTTAAAGAGACCTTTCCTTTTGTGGTGAGTTGGAGTAGGAAGCAAGGTGACTGAACAAAGGTAAAAAATAGAGATTACAGTAATCCCTCCTCCATCGCGGGGGTTGCGTTCCAGAGCCACCTGCGAAATAAGAAAAATCCGCGAAGTAGAAACCATATGTTTATGTGGTTATTTTTAGATTGTCATGCTTGGGTCACAGATTTGCGCAGAAGTACAGGAGGTTGTAGAGAGACAGGAATGTTATTCAAACACTGCAAACAAACATTTGTCTCTTTTTCAAAAGTTTAAACTGTGCTCCATGACAAGACAGAGATGACAGTTCTGTCTCACAATTAAAAGAATGCAAACATATCTTCCTCTTCAAAGGAGTGCATGTCAGGAGCACAGAATGTCACATAGATAGAGAAAACAATCTCTAGCAAACAAATCAATAGGGCTGTTTGGCTTTTAAGTATGCGAAGCACCGCGGCACAAAGCTGTTGAAGGCGGCAGCTCACACCCCCTCCGTCAGAGAGGGAGGGAGAGAGAGAGAGAGAGAGAGATAGAGAGAGACAGAGTTTGTTTTTCAGTCAAAAACAAAAATCAATACGTGCCCTTCAAGCTTTTAAGTATGCGAAGCACCGTGCAGCATGTCGTTTCAGGAAGCAGCTGCACAAAAGATAGCAACGTGAAGATAATCTTTCAGCATTTTTAGACGAGCGTCCGTATCGTCTAGGTGTGCGAACAGCCCCCCTGCTCAATCCCCATACGTCAGGATCAGAGAAAGTCAGCGCAAGAGAGAGAGAAGAGTTAGCAATCTAGCTTCTCAGCCATCTGCCAATAGCGTCCCTTGTATGAAATCAACTGGGCAAACCAACTGAGGAAGCATGTACCAGAAATTAAAAGACCCATTGTCCGCAGAAATCCACGAACCAGCAAAAAATCCGCGATATATATTTAAATATGCTTACATATAAAATCCGCGATGGAGTGAAGCCGCGAAAGGCGAAGCGCGATATAGCAAGGGATCACTGTATTGTGTCCATTGTGCTAGCGGTATGTTCTAGAGAACTTTGGTTGCTTAAAAAAAAGGTACCGACAGTAAAAATAAAGTGCTATTTTACTACTGAAACTTGTAAAGTAGTTGAATTCTGAATATGAGGGGTGGGATGTTCCTTATTGATTCAAAGCATTAAAGTGGAGTTACTAGTAAAAAGTTGAAAAGCTCATCATCAGAAGACTTTTAAATCTGCTATTTTCAGCCTAAAGTCAAACCAGAATTACAAATTTAAAATAAAAAACAGTAAACTCGTTTAGAGAAGTAATGAAACATTATGTTGTTTTATATAAAAAGATAATAACAATATTTTGCACATGCTAAAACATTCAAAGTCAAATAAAAACACATAAATTCACTATATTATATATATACTAGACAAAGAGCCTGTTTCGACAACGTAAGATGAAATGGGCACGAGTTTGTGTCAGCAGTGTATGAAGAACAAATGATAAGTAACAAAGAAGTTGTTTTGTAATGATTGTAGTCCGCTTTACTCATTACTGTACAGGCTTGTACTGTTAGTTGATGAATTTTCCAGGCCTATAGTATAATATTGAATGATGAATGTTCCAGTACAATATAGATTAGTAATAAGTATAAGCACCACAAACCTGATATAGGTGTATTGAATGAATGCGTAATTGAATCACAATGCATAATTAGGCCTCGAGCTGTAGTCGAAATCGCCTTTCAGGCCTCTAGAGATTTAATCAAAGTCGCCTTTCTCTTTGAATTTTTGCGGCCGTAAATCTGCCGCCTGCCGCAATGTTGGGGTTGGATGTCAGTCTCGTTAGGTTTTTTGGGCAGCTGCGCAAAAGGCGACTGCGCATTCGGCTTCGGACGGACGTGAGTGAGTGAGTGAGGAGGCAGGCGAATTATGTATTAAGATATATATATATATATATATATATATATATATATATAAAGTGTATTTGTCATAAACTTTTGATACAAACAGTCATTGTTTAAATTTCTGTCAGGTTCCACTTGCCTGACTAGCCTTTTTTGTGGTTTAAAGAAAGGCTTTTACTTGTTTAAATGAGTCATCACTGCCATTGAATCTTAGTAAAATATAATAAAACAGATCAGAAAATTCTTTGCTGCTCACACTATAGCCACAAGATTTCACATACCAAGAAAGGTACAGACTTAGGGATTTTTGCATTACACACTGTTTATAACTTTCATTGCTATTTTTACCCTGTGTATAACTGAGAAATTATGTTTGGCAAGTTACAATGAACTGGACAGTAATTAAGTATAAGTAAATGTATTATGAAAAAATACCTTAAAAGAACAAGCATACCTTTATGTAAATAAATGTTTTCTCATACAAAATACAGAAAATTGCTACTTAAAAAGCTGCTTTTGTAATTCACAAATTCTGCACGTTTTCAAAATAATAATTAAGATTATCAATTCATTTGAACCAAAATACATATAATAATATAGACAAATAATTTCTGACTAATAAATGACAGTAGAAAAAGTTAAGTAGAGGATAAAAAATTATTATGTCTGTCATATCAACCTAATTTAAATACAATATAATGATAAACAAATAGGTGTTTTGTAAAATAAAACAAAGCATTTTTCTGTAATTATAAACAAAAAATAGAAGGTGAATTGTTCTTAAAATTATAATGCTATATACTTTAGGGGATTTTAACTGCTTTATATTATTATTTAGATACGGTGTGTTCCCTTTATGAAATCAACTTTCTAGACGTAGAAGCTTTGAAGTGGCTTAAGCCATGGCTTAGCAGGATGCTTGCCATATATGGTATTTAGATAAGTGCTGAAAAAGGTGTTATGTAAACTATTTAACAAATATTTCACTGTTGTGGCACTCTATATACAGGGTGAGTCAAAATTATGTTAACATTTGAATGGCGGAAACAATTTATTCACAAAACACACTTCATATGTGCAAGATGATTTACAGGAATGTCTCAACCTGTTCTCCATCATGTTCAACACATATACCATATGTGGCACATAAATTGCCCAAAAAAATTGTATATAAGTATATACATAGCAGTGCCATTAGTGTTAACATAATTTTGACTCATCTTGTATTAAGTAAGTTGTATTTAAAAGAGTTTATAGGTCTATAGGGTCATTATCGTCATATGTACAGAGTACAGTGAAATTCTTACTTGCGTGAGCAAATGCAACACATCACCACTTCCCAGCTTGATGCATTTATCTTCTTTAAGAATATATATGTAAATGTTGCCAGATATATTTCCATTTGTAACATAATAATGCTTAATAAATGGCAAAGGTGGTTTAGAACTTTAAAGCCTAAAATAATTTTGGCATCTTTACTAATAAAACTTTAGGAATTCTTGTATTAATCAAATTTGCTTTTATTTTTAATGACACCTTCTAAATAAGACACTTATGTAGACTTAATTAAAATAGGTCTTTTTCTTTCAAGAAATTACTAAATCATAATCCAAGCAGAGGATCACCTAGACAGTGGATAAGTATTTAATAAACTGACCTCACAACAAGGGTGCCCTTCTTCTGAGGTAGTTGTATCCAATTACTTAATATAAAAGCATGTCCTGTTACTTCTTTTTTAGATTTAAACTATACTGTTATCTAAAATGATCACTGGTACTTTAAAATAATCTCTTTAAATACAAAACCTCTTTTTCTGAACACCGCTATTATTGCTTAGCTGTCCTACAGTACTACAATACTTAAATTATTTTATTAAAAAAGTAGATACCTTTACTTTTTTCAACCTGTAGGTAAAACCATAACCATCCCTAGTCAGTGATGCTAGAGTTTTGTAGGACAATTGTTATAGTAGGTTTTGTTATTTTTAATGTCACTGTTCTCTGTGCCCACTGTTATGGACTCATTCATACAGGCAGACCAAGTATGGTACACAGGGGCACTGCATCTTCATTTAGAATTGCCGAGCCAAGCACAGGACTAGAGAGCCGAAAGACAACCGGAGAATTGAATAGTCAGCCTAAAGACAGACTAGTATATTTCTGTCCTCTGTCAGCACATTATCCTTGTTGGGAGAATGAGAACTGTATGTAAGCATTGTGCTATTCCTGTATTTTTGAAGGTGGGGTTTGAGTCCTTTCCTGTCCTTGTTTGGATCCAAGAGAAGGAGCCTGCACATGGAACAACCCGAATATAAGGATGGACCTACGGCCAACACTTTGAAGCTGCCGGGCGGAAGATTATGTCTTTCGTCCGAGGCCAAGCGGACGATTATATTTTCCATCCGGTAAAAATCCTTTCAGTGTGGCAAATGAAAGATAGCAGACTGTGTAGGTCAAGATACCCACATGCTTGATATGTCTGTCATAAGCTTCCCGTTTGTAATACCGCGTGAACCCGTCAATAAAGAGCTAAATTATCCTTTTTACTTCTCGTGTAATCTTGTAACCGTCTTATTGCATGCTGGAGGGGGATAATACCTTTTTATTTATAATTATTTAAATTCAGGTTAATTAAAACGCCGCAATAGAAAAGAACACATTTCCAGAGAGCTAATGCCTCTTAAGGAAACAACAATCAACAGAACCATTCTTACTTTGTATCATTTTAGGCTGCCAATGAAGCTGCTCACTTTAATCACACAATGCACTAAGTTGTTCAGACACCAGAGAAGGCTAGGGTCTAAAACTGAACCCATTTCAGAACCTAAACATTTTGGGTAGAGAAACAAGTAGATAATGTATGGATGGTGTAACATTCAGATGCTTTCAAAGCTTACAGTGTGCTATATTTAAGATATTGCAATGAAAATTGAACTTTGATGACACACTTCATTGAAGAACAAGTGTTTCAAATTTAAACGAGATGGATAAATTGGGGTCCAAGTTATATCGTGTGCATGGACAAAGATACGGACAAGTCAACAGTAGGTGCTTTTCATATTAAATGTGAATGCACCTAAAACCACAGTCATTCAGGTAAAAATCTTTTTCTTCACAATAAAGAAAACAAGCAAGATACATTTAGGCAGTCCATAGTTTCTTTCTCTTAAAATTACTTAGGTCATCCCATAAGTTTCAGTAGAAAATTGAAGCATTTGTGGTAGATGGAAGATACAACAGAGTTAGTGGATGGGCTTAAGTCAGATTTGGCGATCTACTAACTCTTCAGCAGGGAAAATGCCAGGCTTACTCTGTACAAAAACCTTAAGAGAAAATAACAAAGCTGCAGTCATCATCAGTTCCTTGTGGTGTGGCATCAACAACATTAAACAAGTGGAAAAAATAATACCAACGCTTGTAAATATTTTAAATAATATTGAAAAAAGTATTCTAAAACGCAAGTAGCAGATCAACTTCTGCAGAGCTATCTTTCAGATTGTCCTTTTTTGATGCTTATATGCTGGTCAGCTGATGGAAACATATGTAACCATATTTCTCTTTCTGACTTTCTTTATCTATTCATAGAATTATGTAAAAAACCAAGGCATCTTTAGGTCATTAAATCCTGTATTATACTTTGTAATTCAATACAACTTCTAATCAGAGGCCATAATACATTTATGTGTGCATTTGCTAAATCCTATCCTTACAACTTTCTATCACATTTCTAAGTCTTCTGTTACGGTGCAAAAGCACTGTAAGACAGACTCATGTTGGCAGCCAATCAACGATGTAGCAGCCCTACGGATTAATGGACTCCATTTCCCAGCCTGCCCCGAGGGTATTGCCCTGATTGGACATTTGCAACGGGTGCAGGGGCTGCTGGGGACAAGAAGGGCTGGCGGGAACTTTAAAAAGGAGCCAACTAAGCAGCAAAGACACCCCGTTGTTCTGTGTTCATATTCACCCGTCTGTCTCATTCCCAATACCTCCTATGGAATACCGTTTCTATCTATGATCTTCGAATCTGTTGTCACACACGTGTGATTAGGGGACAACTAAAGGGCCTGAATAGATGTAATTCCACGCCAGACAGGGGGGTGGCGAAGTGCACTGATTCTCTCTCTCTCAATTCCTTGCAGACCATTCTAGGGAAATCCCGCCCGGTTCTGGGGCAACCAACGACACCACTTCCGGTTCTGGTCCTGATGACATCACATCCTCTGCGGGCATTTAAAAGCCGCCATCTTAAGACAACAGTCAGTTCTGTTTTGGACTCAGTCTTGTGAACATGTCTGTTCTGTTTAATCAATTTTGCAGCCGGGAAATATTATATGGGTGGCTGCCCCAAACCTTCCTGATATCTCTTGGTTGTTCTTGTTACAGTGGCGTAGTCAGCAGGATGGAAGAATCCTAGATGGAAACGGGACCGGACCTGAATTATGACCAGGGGCCTCATGTATAACGCCGTGCGTAGAACTCACACTATAACATGGCGTAAGCACAAAAGCGGGATTGTGCGTATGGACAGAAAAATCCAGATGCAGGAATCTGTGCGCACGCATACTTTCACGTTCTTCCACTACATAAATCCCAATCAGCGTGAAAAGTAACACACGTGCACGCGCCTTCTGTCCCGCCCCAACTCCTCCCAGAATTACGCCTCTTTGAAAATGCAAATCAATATAAATAGCCTTCTGTGAAAAGACAATGGGAAAAGCACAGGGGAAAATATAAGAATTTCAGCGAATACCAAGTGGAGGCAAAGGTTGGTTTAAACAGTGGTATAATCAACAAAAGAAAGTTGATCGAGTGACAGAGTGTCGGAAAAACTCGAAAGATCAAATTCACAAAGTCGCACAGTGCCCGAAATAAAAAAGAAATCACATATCAAAGTCGCCGTGAAAAGGCAAGTCGTAGCCCACCGTCTGAGTGTCATATGAAAGTGTATTAGGGTACAAACAAAAAACATAGGCACACAGTGGGAAAAAAGCACGAAATGTCAACTTTAATCTCGAAATTTCCACTTTAATCACGTAGTTTATTTTGCCATTAAAGTAGAACATCATAAACTTCATCTTAAAATCGTTTAATTTACTAGTTTCTCAAGTAGCACATTAAATGCTTTGTTCTGTGTTTGATCTTCTATGTGCTCTATGTGTGTGAATCACTACGTGCTTCCGTTCTTTCTCTTTCTCCGGCAGGACACAGAATGCATTACATTCGAGATATTACAGCTCTCTGAATAATTAAAATACTGAGATGTATACGTGATATCATTTTCATGATGATAGGAATGAAAGCATGTTATTAAACATGGGAACACGGTGGCGCAGTGATTGTTCATATCTCACGCAAGAGGCTTGCTGCACCATGTGCGACCTTCGATGAAATAATTTATTACAGAAGTACTGTCTCTTTCAAACGTACTAACCTCCAATTCCTGTCCATACTTTTCTTTCTCCAATCGCCACACAATCAGCTCTGTAATAGACGTTAAGCCATTTGTAAGCTTAGAACGCCGATTCTTCAAAACTTTTAAGGAACATTGAAATATCTTCGTGGTACATGTTTAATTATTCTATTCGTCTATCCTTCCAGTGTCGCGTCAGCACCAGCAAGAATACAGCGCAAGGCAGGAGCTATCCTTGAACTAGCTATACGCGGCGGCACCGTGTCCTCACATGTTTAATTATTAACAATACAGATTATTTAAATGAAGTTAAAGTTTTATCTGTATACTATAAGCAACATATTTTGCTGCATTTCATCTTAAAAATGATATTGTCATCATACGCGCTTTATAAAGTAGTGCAGGTTGTGCAATATTATAACTGTAGTGTAAGTTTACAGTGAGGTAATTGTACTTATAAGTACAAACAGTTCTACAAGGAGCACTTGATGGACTGATTAAGTGCGTTTATAGTTCTTGGGATGAAACTGTTTCTGAAACGCGAGGTCCGTACAGGAAAGGCTTTGACGTTTTTTGCCGTGGTTGAGGTAGTGTGTACTTGAAACTGTATACCGATAATTCTCTTTCCGATCATCTGCTGCTGTGATTCACACTCAGATACAGTGATATAAATACTCTGAGTGGAAAAAGATGATCCGCAGTGGCAACCCTTAACGGGAGCAGCAAAAAGAAGAACAAGATGCAGTGAGAGTAACAACGCTAAAGCAGTTATGGTATTTGGAATACTATGGCTATTACCTGGACCATTATATAGCTACAGGTTAATTACAATCAGATGCATTACACTAATTAACAATATGCAGTTAATTTCAGTGTATTTATAAAGCCGCGTCAGGAATGTGGAGCTAAGAAAGAAAGGATGAGCACACAGGAACAGTAGTTTGACCATTCTGTGGACCATTATATTGTTACAGGTTAATTACAATCAGATGCATTAAATTTATGAACGATATGCGGTTAATTTCAGTGTATTTGATAAAGCCGCCGCCATGGATGTGGGTCTAAGAAAGGGTAACCACACAGGAACAGTAGCACTGCTTTGACGCTGGGTGCCGCCAGTCTGCAAAACCGAGCAGAGAAATTGCATACGCCAAGGTATGAGTTACCGTGGAAATGTGCGTGGCTTTACGCCAAGTTTAGGTTTTATACATCGCGATTTGAGCGTGGAAAGGTTTGTACGCAACATTTCTGTGCGTACGCACCGTTTATACATGAGGCCCCAGGTGGGAGAGTACTGGGGCCAAGTTTCCGGGGATGGGGTTCGTCCTGGATTTCGGAAAGAACCGGTGCAGACTCCACTCCCTTTGTCTAGTTCCGGGCCACATAGAATACATAGGCAGAGTGTCGAGGGGTCACACAGAAGTGGGCTGGTCTCTGTGGGGGAAGCAACAGGGATTTATTATGCTCTCTCAGAGCAGGGGGCTGCCTTCCTCGCTGGGGCCAAGGCCCCAGAGAAAGGTGGGGATTCCCCAGACCAGAAGGTGAGTTTTTTGTAGACCTGGAAGCTAGATCCCGAGAGATCTATCCATGAGCAGGCTGATGCTCTTTGGGAAAAGGTGGCAGAGTGGTTAAAACTCTGAGTGCTCCACCTTTCAAATCGTGAAAAAGTGGCCTGCTTTATCTTTATGAACAACATACCAGAACTTTTCACCCAGCTGGTCTGCGGAGAATTTGCTAGTATGAACGAGCTCATCAGGCTCATAGAAACCTCTAAGACAGCCTTACAATCTGAGAGAGCAGAACAGTCCTTTAGTAGACACTATGGAGATTACGTCCCTACTAAACTGCCCTCTCGACACAAGTCAGAGTTTGCGCCAGAGTCCCCAGATCCGTGGGTGCACCACTCACTTGGGGACAAGGGGGAATAAAAGTGGAGAGAGGTAGGTGATTGTGTGCACTTTCAAACCCCCTATCAATGCCTCATACGGGAGTGATGGTTGTTAACGGATTTAAAGTAAAAGCCCTATTTGATTCCGGCAGCAACATTTCCATTGTTGATCGCCGGTATGTACTGCCACGACAATGGATAAAAGTAAAGACCAGTATAACTTGTGTACACAGAGATGTCCGATACTATATGCCAGAGATGTCTGGCTGCACCGTAAGATGGCTGCACCGACGAGAGCTCCGAGTCATCTCAGCAAAAAGTTATTATTTATTTTCTTACTACTTACTCTCTTTGTGCATACTACTTTATCACACTTTCAGTATGACTGGCAAACACTTTTGGAATTACGTTCATCAGCCAGTTCGGATTTTAGAACAGTTTTTGATATCACGGACACTGTACTGCCTGGAGTCTTTTGCTTACTCGCGCGACGCCAAAGGAAAACAAAGAGGGGGAAACGCGCCGGAGTTCTGTGCCGAACCCGACAGAGAAACAAGCCTCCTCTGCTTAGCATCCTGCTCACTAACGTTCAGTCTCTGGACAACAAATTAGATGAGCTGCGCACATGGATAAAGCGCCAAAAAGACATCATGAACTGCTGCGTTTTGGCGTTCACAGAAACGTGGTTGGAGCCCAGCGTACCCAACTGCGCAGTCACACCAGACGGGTTCACAGTTTATCGGGGAGACAGAAAGAAGAACTCAGGCAAGTCGAGGGGAGGGGGTGTGTGCTTTATGGTTAACTCTTCATGGGCTATGGATGTGTGTGTCATAAAAATGCACTGCTCACCGGTTCTCGAGCTGCTGACCATTAAAGTTAGACCCATTTACCTCCCAAGGGAGTTCAGTTCAGTTCTCCTTTCAGTTGTTTACATCCCCCCAAAAGCTGATAAAGCTTCAGCTATGGATGAACTGTATGATGTTATCAGTGGACTAGAGAACGCTAACTCAGAAGCAGCATTTATTATGTTGGGAGACTTTAACAGAGCAAACATGAAGAAAGTTCTCCCTAAATACTATCAGCACATCTCTCCCCCCACAAGAGGTGATCAAACACTGGATCATTGTTACACCTTATTCAAGGACTCGTACAAACCCCTCCCTCGACCAGCTTTTGGAAAAGCAGACCATTGCTCTATATTGCTGCTGCCCACATATAAACAAAGACTTAAACAGGAAAAACCGGTTTACAGGAACATCTACAAATGGGACAGTGAAGCTGAGGGGGTCATACAGGACTGCTTTGAAAAAACTGATTGGCAGATGTTTGAGGATGCAGCTGATGGCAACATCAATGAATTCACAGACTCTGTCACAGGATATATCAGCAAGCGCATTGACAATGTTGTCACTAAAACCTCCATTTGCATATATCCTAACCAGAAACCCTGGGTAAATGGGGAGATTCGGGCTAAGCTCAAGGCACAAACCTCTGCCTTTGGCTCAGGGGACTCTGATGCATACAAAGCAGCCAGATACGACCTCCGGAGGTCCATCAAGAAGGCCAAACGGGACTACAGGGACAAAGTGGAGTCAAGCTACCACAGCTCTGACATCAAGTGCCTGTGGAATGAACTGTGCTGCATCACGGACTATAAAAAGAAAAACACAGTCAGTGTTCAGCCCACTGCATCTCTTGCAGACGAGCTCAACACTTTCTATGCTCGTTTTGATGCAGCCAACAAAGAACAGGTGCTATATCCTCAAGGGGGCAGTGAGTCCATCACTCTGATCCTTGAAACGTCTGACATGAGAAGGTCCTTCAAAAAAGGTTAATCCTCGCAAAGCTCCAGGACCAGATAGCATCCCAGGCCGTGCCCTCAGGGCGTGTGCTGACCAGCTAGCAGGTGTGTTCAACATCTTCAATCTCTCCCTGAGGCAGTCGGTGGTCCCCACTTCCTTCAAGGCATCCACCATCATTCCTGTCCCAAAGAAACCAGTGGTCTCCTGTCTGAATGACTATCACCCATTTGCACTGACATCAGTCATTATGAAGTGCTTCGAGCAACTGGTCAAAGGGTTACATCTGCTCCTCCCTCCCCGACACGCTGGATCCTCTCCAATTTGCTTACAGAGCAAACAGATCTACAGAGGATGCCATTGCACAAACAATAAACACTGCCCTCACCCACCTGGAAAGAGGAAATACATATATAAGAATGCTGTTCATACATTACAGCTTGGCATTCAACACCATCATCCCCTCAAAACTCGTCTTGAAGCTTGACGACCTTGGGTTGGGGACGACCATCTGCAGATGGATTTTCTCTTTCCTCACAAACAGGCCCCAGGTGGTGACAGTCAGCAAACACATGTCCTCATCACTCATTTTAAACACAGGAGTGCCACAGGGCTCTTGTATTCCTTGTTCACCCATGACTGTGTTGCAAAACACGGCACAAACACCATCATCAAGTTTGTAGACGACACAACCATCATAGGCCTTATCACTGACAACGATGAGACGGCCTACAGAGAGGAGGTGCTGACATTGAGTAATTGGTGCCTGGATAACAACTTGTCTCTTAACGTCAGCAAAACCAAGGAGATGATCGTGGACTATCGGAAACAGCAAGGCGGAGAACACCAGGCCATCTACATCAACGGCATAGAAGTTGAAAGGGTTAACAGCTTCAAGTTCCTTGGAGTAAACATCACCGAGGATCTCTCATGGACCCTTCACATAGACACTGCGGTTACGAAAGCTCGCCAGCAGCTCTACTTCCTGAGGAGGCTGAGGAAGTTTGGCATAAATGCCAACATCACCTCAAACTTTTACAGGAGTGTGGTTGAGAGTCTGCTGACGGGCTGCATTACCGTCTGGTATGGGAGCTGCTCTGCCAGCAGCCGGAAATCACTACAGAGAGTGGTGAAGGCAGCAGAGCACATCACGGGCAAGAGTCTCCCTGCCATTGAAGACATTTACCTCCATCAGTGCAGCATCATAAAGGACCACAGCCATCCATCACACCAGCTGTTCTCCTTGTAACCGTCTGGCAGACGATACAGGAGTCTGGCTGCTCAGACTACAAGACTTAAGAACAGTTTTTACCACCAGGCCATTCAACTCCTCAACAGCAACACCTGAACACTTACATTACACCTACATTGCACTACTCGCACACAAACTGTACCTGCACACACTCTGAATACTGACTGGAACATGCATCTGCACTTTATGGAATATGCATCTGTACTTATAAAACATTATCTGTGCAATAACTGCCATTTGTACTTGCTGCTCATTCAACTCATATTGCTCTATAACTTCTTTTAAAACTTACACATTTTATTTTATATGGCTAGCCTATTTTTAACTTGT
This sequence comes from Erpetoichthys calabaricus, assembly GCF_900747795.2. NCBI lineage: Eukaryota > Metazoa > Chordata > Cladistia > Polypteriformes > Polypteridae > Erpetoichthys > Erpetoichthys calabaricus. The sequence goes on along the minus strand of NC_041400.2, from coordinate 98,398,057 downwards.
AATTTTTTAAAATTATTTTTAGCTTTATTGAATCTAGGCTGCGTGACTTGTTTTTCTCGTCATACATATTTCATTGTATGTTGACCATGTGTTAACCTATATATGACAAATAAACCTAAACCTAACCTATAGAACCGCCCAATGTTTCATCAGCCAGGGAGGATTGGAAAGAAAAATTCCAGTAGCGGTCTTCCTGAATCCACCTTTCGCTGTTAATTCTAGGGTGGGACTGGTCTGATATTAAAAGCGGTGAAGTACTGATCATTCCCAAACCTAATTTAGGCCTAGTAACAGACGCGAATAATATGTCGCAGGTTGTCTCCACACCGTGTACTCAGCCGGCAGAGAGGTGTTACGTCATCAGATCGCGTCTCAATGGACCCTCTCTCAGAATTAAGTTTTCAATTTAGACAAACTCCAGCCTCATTTAAAAGGGAGCAAAAAAGGGAGCAATGGAATGATGACTCCCTGAAATTTGCAAAGAATGCAGGATACTAGTGGCCAACGCACCCATCAACCCATGCTACAGGGCCCCCACTTTGTTATTGAAAATGACTAATTATATCGGGTCAGTGAACATGAGGGGGAAGTACGGAAGTTGTTGCTGATTCCATGAACCTTCCGGCGGCAGGTTTGTAAGTTAGCACACGCCCACCTCAGCACCGAGTAAACATTAGAGCGTATCAAGCTCTGATTTTATTGGCCGGAAATTAACGAGGAGGTTTGCCGTTTTTGTATCTCTTGCCCAGAGTGTCAACTGCAGCAAATTCCTAGGAGGGACCGTGCTCCTCTCGTTCCCCTTCCCTTAATTGATGTCCCATTTGAGAGAATAGGGGTCGACACAGTGGGACCCCTGGAGCCCTCAGCTCAAGGACATAAGCATATATTAGTCCTCGTAGATTATGCGACCCAATATCCAGAAGCTGTTCCGTTGCACTCAACTACTTCTAAAGCCATCGCACAGGAACTGGTAGGGGTCTTTGCACGAGATGGCATCCCTAAGGAAGTCCTTATGGACCAAGGAACGCCGTTTACATCAGAGACATTCAAGGAAACGGCCAAGTTACTTAAAATAAAGCACCTAAAGACCATGGTGTATCATCCTCAAACCAACGGTCTAGTTGGGAGATTTAATCAGACTCTCAAATGGATGCTTCGCAAGGTGGTCAGCAGGGACGGAAGGAATTGAGATCAACTCCTCCCCCTCGTACTCTTTGCCTACAAGGAAGTCCCTCAAGCCTCAACGGGGTTCTCGCCATTTGAATTATTATACAGACGACAACCCCGGGGTATATTGGACATTTTGAAAGAAGGTTGGGAAGGAGAGGCTCTTCCCTCGATTAATATTTTAGAATATATCGCACAGTTACGCGAAAGATTTGGGAAAATTCAACCTGTATTAAAAAGTCACATGGAGGAGGCGCAAGCAGCACAGGTCCGCTATTATTATATTATTATTATTATACAACATTGTGACTGAATCCGGGGTTATAGTCCGAGAGCGCCCCTATCGTCTTCCCAAGGCAAAGAAGGCTGAAGTGGAGCTTGAAATCAAGCGCATGCTGGACTTAGGAGTCATAGAGGAAAGTTAGTCCCTGGTCCAACCCAATAGTCTTGGGTAGTAAGCCCGACGGAAGTTGGAGGTTTTACAATGACTTCCGTCGATTTAATCAGGTCTCCCAATTTGATGCTTATCCTATGCCTTGAGTGGACGACCTCCTTGAAAGGCTTGGACAGGCAGAATATTTGACCACACTTGACATGACCAAGGGGTACTGGCAGGTTCCTTTAACGGACTCTGCTAAGGTCAAGACTGCGTTTAGCACCCCTAGTGGACACTGGCATTATCGTGTCCTTCTATTCGGGTTACATGGGACTCCTGCAACTTTTCAGCGTCTGGTGGACAAAGTGCTCTGCCACCATAACACTTATAGTGCTGCCTACCTAGATGACATCGTCATCTATTTCAGCACGTGGAAGGAACACATACAACACGTCTGTGCGGTATTAACGGATGCTGGGTGAGGCCGGTCTTCGGATCAATCCAAAAAAAATGCTATTTTGAGTTGAAGAAAGCCAAATATTTAGGCTACCTGGTGGGTCATGGTACTGTGAAGCCACAGCGGTCTAAAGTAAATGCCATTTTGAAATGGCCCCGTCCACAATCCAAGCAGCATGCCCAAGCATTTCTCGGTTTAGCCGGGTACTACCGCCAGTTTGTACCTCGGTTTTCGGACAGAGCTGTGCCCTTGAGTGATTTAACAAAGAAGAGGGCCCCCAACATTTTGGTGTAGACCAATATGACAAAAGCTGCATTCAGTGACTTAAAACAGGTCCTGACATCGGCACCTGTTTTGAAAGCACCTAACTTTTTGCATTCTTTTATTCTCCAGACGGACACTTCGGACACGAACCTAGGAGCAGCGCTGACCCAAAGCGTCAATGGTGCTGAACACCCCGTCATGTTCCTGAGCTGGAAACTGCTGGATCGGGAGACCAGGTATGCGGCGGTGAAAAAGAGAGGCTCTTGCGATCAAGAGGGCGATTACATAGTTGAGGTACTACCTCCTGGGTTGGGAGTTTACACTTGTCACGGACCATGCACCTTTACAGTGGATGGCCCTACACAAGGAGTCCAACCCTCGAGTCACTAGGTGGTTCCTTGATCTGCAACCTTATAAGTTCTCGCTCGTTCATCGGAAGGGCTCTCTCCACACCAACACCGATGCTCTCTTTCGCGGTCACGACTTCTTGGTGCAGGTTGCCCAACCCGACGGGTCTTGGCTGAGGGGGGAGGCCTGTCACACATGCGTGATTAGGGGACAACTAAAGGGCCTGAATAGATGTAATTCCACACCAGACCAGGGGGTGGCAAAGTGCACTGATTCTCTCTCTCAATTCCTTGCAGACCATCCTTGGGAAATCCCGCCCGGTTCTGGGGCAACCAACGACATCACTTCCTGTTCCGGTCCTGATGACATCACATCCTCTGTGGGCATTTAAAAGCTGTCAGTTCTGTTCTGGACTCAGTCGTGTGAACATGTCTGTTCTGTTTAATCAATTTTGCAGCCGGGAAATATTATATGGGTGGCTGCCCCAAACCTTCCCGATGTCTCTTGGTCATTCTTGTTAACACTGTAAAGATGTATGGACTTCTCCCATGCCTGCCTATCATGAGTTGTGTTGGATTGGTCATCGTACTTCATCAGGGGGAGCTCTCCCCAGATCTCTTCACCCCTCACTGCATCAGGTCTACCGGTAGGACAGTTTAATACATTGTTTACAGAAAGCCGTTTCCTGGATCACCATCTTTTCCACCATTCCACTTCATCTGCCGCCATTGCTTTTGGACTAGCTCTTTAGTGTTTATTGTTATAGGTTTATTGTTGTGTTAGTAAATAATATCGTTGTGGGGAAAAGGTATGGGTTAGCCGTTTATATGTTGTTTGTGGTTCATTCAATATATCACATAGTTATATATTTAATTTGCTGTTAAGTCGTGTCTCTGTGTGTGAGTGTTGTGAGTCAGGTCAAGGCTGGGTGCGTTCCTGGTATCTCCACCAAAAAAAAATAAACACATCACTGTCCCTTCAACTTAAACTTGTATAGTTAATTTAGTGACTAAACTAGCACTTTCTGGGCAACCCAAACCCATCTTTTCTTTCTCTTTTTTTTTTTTTGTTTGAATGAACACACACACACACACTGGCCTTAAAGTTTAATGAGCCTCTTTCTTGGCACAGTCCAAAACAATTGCTTTCCTTCTTTTCTTTTGCAGCTGCTCACGTCCTTCAGTGATTGTAGACATTATATACATTCCACTTCCAGTTAAATGCTTAATAGCTAATCAAATATTAAAGACACAAGACCTGACCTCTGTAACTGCTTTAAAGAAATCAAGTTGTATAGAGTGTTTGGGAGAGAGTATGTATTTTCAGGTGCTGTATAAACAGAAGTAAAATTTCAGACCATTAAAGTAAACAAAACCAAAAACTGACCAAGATCATTTATAAGATTTCAATAACCTACAAATCACATCTATTAACTGACTAGTTTTAAACAGATACCTCAAAACACCATAATGTAATTAATGCAAAGGGGAAGAGAAAGTAAAGAAAGTGGGTACAGAAAACTAGCTGTGAAAAAAGGTACATTCAGTGTGTTTGTTTATGTTACTCATGATTGGTGAAGTGATAAATTAATAGCAAGTTTCAGGGCTGGTTTTGGCACAAGCAATTAATTTACAGACATTCCCAAATGTGTTGGCACCCTTACAGCTCATTGCTGTATGCCTCCTGAAAAGTGATTAAATGACAAGCAATTGTCTCATGTATACCTGCACACCTTTGATATGTCTTTGAAAAGAGATAAAGTATTGCTTATTGTACAAAGGCATTCTAAAGTGGCCTGGAAACATTTGTTGTTACCCCTAGAAAAGATTATAACTAATAGAATTAGAGTGATTTTTCAAAGTAAATGTTTTCTTTCATTAGTGTTACATATGTATCCAGTCATGCAATCAGTTATTCAGCGCACCGGATCAAGGCATGTTGCTGGCTGAAAACTACAAGGGATCGCCGATCAAAGGACCCCCACCCTAACCCACTCTGCTGCCTCTACCTCACACAATGACCTTGAGAAATATGGTACTTCATTTTGGCTCACTCTGTATGTCTAGAAAAATGATAAAATAAGTGCAATGTACTTGTATTGTTGTTTTCAAAGATATAGTATTTGTAGTAATTTAAATTAAAAATAACAAAGCATCCAAATTGTTTGAATTTTTATACACTGAAACATCCCTAAACTCATTAATATGGCAAATTATTTATTTAACTGTACTAAAATAAACTGATCCTTGTCTTGTATAATATGATCAAACGTTTTAGCTTTAAATCAAAATCCCAAGTTTAAAAAAGACATTCATAAAAAGGAATGAATGCCGTTTTATATAATCAGCATTTTAACTTAACGTTTTAATATGTCTGTGACATAATAGGAATTTCCCACTGCTGCATAATTTGGCTTTCACCCACACAATCTCAAAGGCTACCGGTGCTGAAAGAAGCTTCAGGCCTCAGAGCTCTCTGTGGTAGTTTCTGCTGTATGTCTAAGTTTTAGGAAAATTGTAAGTTGGGGATTTCCCAAATGATGAGAAATAATTCTGTTCAATTCTAACATTAAAAATCATGTCATTCCTTTCAAAGGAAGATTCATTTGAATACAATAAGCCTGATTGTGTTAATAGTTCTCTTACCCTACAATCACACTTACATACTTGGCAAAAACTGATGTTTATGGTTCTTAGTTTAGAGAAGTTGGTACTGACAATAAATGTAGTTAACGTTCACAGGGACATTTTTAAAGATTCCAGCTATTTACTGAAGCTTTGCATCTTAAGTTTAATAAAAATTACTACAGTAAAATTTATTACACAGATATCTTGAGCTGTATGAAAGCTAAAGCAACTCAACCCAGGCTGTTTCTTTGAGTACTATTCTATCCTCTTACCTCCAATTTAAAAAAGAAAAAAGCCATACATCACAAATCCCTATTTTCTTGTATACATTAAAATAATAGTAAATAAATAACTATATGGCATAAATCTAAGCAAAATTTACAAACCACAATAAAGAAATTATGTGTTATTATAGAAGATTGCAAATAACTAAGCATGTTTCCTTTGGAAATTCCCACAGTTAATGCAATTTAGAACATGTTATAAAATACCTTAACACAGAAATGCTGATAAGAATTTATAATACCAAAATATGTTTGCGACAGTACTCTTTAAATAATTATTAAATAACCCTTGTTGACAGAGAAAATTCTAAGTAAACATACAGATTACAAGCATCAAAAAATAAAATATAACAGCATGTCTTAAGGACTCTTTTTGGCCAAACCCACAAAAGCAACAAAACAGATTCTAGAAACTAAAAGATACAGTAACTGTATATTACGGTATGTGGTAAAATGGCTTGAAGTTCAAGAAGAATGCAAAATGCACTTCACACCTTATCAAGTCACGTGACTAAGACGTAAGATTTGCTGCAGTGATAGAAAAGCATGACTTTAACTGGAAGTGATGTGTTTTAAAATATGATTTTTTTCAAATGGTCACGAGAAATACAGAATACAAAAATTAAATCCAAACATGCTCTAAATGTATAAAGATATTTTTTCTAGTATAATGGACTAAAAAATTAAGGTTTATATAATTTAAAAAGATGAATCCCCACAGTTATACATCTCCTTTAAAATACTTTTTTCCATGATTTTTCTTCTTTTATTGATTCCTGATGCTTACAGTCTTTACAAATACTTCAAGCACTGATGCAGAGCAGCATCCAAAAATCACACTGCTGCTAAAAACATGCTTCATGTTAGGGAAGATCGTCTCGGTATGTTGTTATGATTACGGTGAATACCCTGCTTGGCTGTGAGGTCAGTAAGGTCCTTTTTTGACTTAATCATACCACAGAATCTTACTTCAATTAATCAAACCACTTTCTCAATGCTTCCTCAGCTAATGTGGTTTGATTATCCTGAAACTATCCTTCTTAAAAAATACACTAACTGGTACCCAACACCACCTTGAGTTTGACTTGCCATTTGATAGGAAACTAGTCTAGTTGCATGCAAAATTTCTCAAATCTACTTATGAAATTCTAGGTCCTTATATACTATTATAAGCTTTTTGGAAGCATTCCTTGAACGCCATCTGGTTTCTAGCAGAATGGTATTATTTATTCACTGATTTTATAAAAATATATATTAGGATTTTGTGTACTTCCAGTGCCTTGGAGGTTTTATTTATAAATTTCCCTTCACTGGTATATCTGATGAATGTTACTTTGTCTTCCGCATATTGTCACGCTTGAGTCACAGATTTGCACAGAAACACAGGAGGTTGTAGAGACAGGAACTTTATTCAAACACTGCAGACAAACATGTCTCTTTTTCAAAAGTTTAAACGTGCTCCTTGACAAGACGGGGATGACAGTTCTGTCTCACAATTAAAAGAATGCAAACATATCTTCCTCTTCAAAGGAGTGCGTGTCAGGAGCAGGGAAGGACAGAGAGAGAGAGAAAGGCAAACAATCAATCAAAAACTGACAGGCGCTGTTCGGACTTTTAAGTCTGCGAAGTACCGCACGGATCGCACAATACATCAGCTGCAAGTAAGCCCAGCAAGCAATGGAGCAATGTGAAGGTAGTCTTTAAGCATCTTTTTTTTTTAACCTGTAGGTGTGCGATCAGCCTCCCAGCTTACAATATAAATTAAGAAAACAATAACAAAGAAATAAACTACAAGTAGAATATTTAAGCAGGCAGAAAAACAAAACAATAATAAACCATTTATAAGCCAAAGAAAATCAAATATATGTTTTCAATTTAGATTTTTTAAGTGTGATTGATAAGGCTGATCTGATGACAAGAGGTAATGTGTTCCACAACTTGGGTGCAAGAAAAAGCACAATCACCCTTTGTTTTCAGAGGTGACTGTGGAACCACAAACAGGTGCTGATCAGATGATCATAGTGATCTACGTGGACAATAAGGTGTTGTGATGTGAGATTTTACATATAATTTGATGAATATTTTGTACTGTATATCTTTATTTGTAATTTAGACAAAGCAGTGTAATTTAGTGTCCCCCCCCCCCCCTTTAGGAATGGGTCTGTTTGAATTTTACGACAGGATTTGGGGGATGTGTGTTTTAAACCAGTTTGGCAAGTGTTTCTTTGCTAAAGTCATTTCTACCTCCGCAAATGGGCTAAGGTATACGTTAACATATGGTTTGGGGGCAGGTGTTAAGTTGTTCTATTTCCCCCATTGGTCTGAAGTATGGCTGTTTGGCTCGAGGGGTTTGGACAGCACATCTATAAATGTATGTGTTTAACCTCAGTATTTCTCTCTTACCAACCAACATATGATGAAGAAGCATCTCTCTTGCTAACCTGAAGAGAACACAATGAAGAGCACAGCTCAGCAGCCATTTTGAACAGACATGTGGCTGAAAGCTGAGCATCAATGATGCCTAACTAGAGACATTTAAGTAACCAGAACTCTGTGTGCCACCTGAACTACATATCATTTAATCAGGTTGTATGGTTGCCAATATTCAAATGTACTTTGCATTTTGTTATTATTTATGGATATTATCAATAATACTAATACATTGTTTAACTGTAACTTAACTTCTGCTGGTCTTTTACTATTTCTAATTGCCTAAGGTTATAGATATAGAAGGGAAGGTGGGGATAAGTTATATACAATAATACCTTATAAACAGTGGTAAGTCTGTAAGATTAGGCATTCTAAGGCTACATATTATAATACAATAGGGGAAAGTAGAGCAATATATATTACTCTACCAAGACAAAACAATTGGCGTAGTCGGCAGGATTTTGCGGTAACCATTGTTTTGCACCTTGTCAGACAAAACAATTGGCGTAGTCCGGCAGGATTTTGGGGTAACCATGTTTTGCACCTTGTTTGCAAATACTGTTGATGTATATGTGTGTGTGTACTGTATGTATGTGAATTTTAGGGCATCCAGTGTACAAATGCGGTGGAAGTAAACATTGTTTGGTTGCTGAATGGAATATAACCAACAAAGTGTAGAGACTTCATGTGTGTCACAAGGACACCCGCATGTTTGTTAGTGCTGGTGGTAGTAAGTCCCTAATTAAAGTGCTAGAGAGTGGTGGAACATTGTATGCGTCATTCATACGGCATTTAAGTGGTTAAAGTGCTAGGGAGTGATGGGACATGCATGCATCATTCATACGGCACTTATTTGTTTAGAATCTTTGTGTATGTATGTATGTATGTTTGCTTACAGGGGCAAAAGTAGGCCAACCCATAACGAAGGTGGCAAATTGTATTAGATTATAATTGTAGACTCAGAAATGCCTAAATTTAAATTAAAGTCAGCCATCTTCCAATGGAGTGGCAGAAGCAAGCAGGCTAAAGCTAGGAAACCTGTAGTGCAGGTAGAGAAAGCAGAAGCTGAGCTGAGCATGCCACAAAATGGAAGGGGGCTGGAAGGATTAAAAGCAGAAAAACAGAGATCAGGTATAAAGAAGACAGCTGCTGTTATAAGAGGTTTACTATCTTGTATTATTGGTAATAAGGAAGATCAGTGTGAGGAAGAAAATAGCAAAGTGAAGGAAAGTGAAAATGGGATGTTGTGTGAAAGTTTCGAAAGATGTAACAGTTGGTGTGATAATTGTGAAGTGCTAGCATGTAGAACACCCACTGCTGAAGTGGAAAGCACAGAAAGCAGGGGAAACAAGGAGGGAAAACCACCCATGGTGAAAGTTAGGGCAATAGTAATGGGATCTTACTGGAACCCTAAAACATGGGTGGGTGACTTGCATGAGACAGATGGGTGCTCAGAAAAAGAGTGGGAATGTGAGTGTGAGGAAAAGGAGAGAGATGAAAGGAAGGGAAAACAGCAAGGATGTTTTCTTCCATTATTATTTTCCACTGCACCACAATCTCGAGGTGATTCTGAGGTCTGTCCAGTAGTTAAAGAACATGCTTCACCGATAGATATTTCACCACTGTTAAGAAAGGTAACCAGTGCTGTGCTGAAATTTGATTTAGGACAAAGAAATCAGATAGAAGGCAGAGAAGCTGGTGAGTGTGAATGGCAATTGTTGACTAGACGGCATGAAATGGATAATGGTTTAAAGATAATGAGTAAAGAAAGTGTGGAATTAAAACAAAGAACAATGGAAATTAATGGAATTCAAGTGTTTGTGTGTGAAAGGTCTAAAAGTGCTAATGCAAGAATGGCTGAGTTGGAAACAAAGTGCACCAGTTTAGGATTTGGTTTGAATGAATCAGGACAAGCCAAAGAACAAAGGATGGGGGATGGTGCAGCAGGAAGGTTTCCAAGCTCAGGCAGCAAGTCAGGAATGCACATGGGTGTGAAGGTCCTAACAGCTGTGTTGGGGCCAGCAGTAATTAATAAACACACACACTTAGGTTCAGTAATTCGAAACCTGACTGACCAGTTGTTTAAAAAGACAGCCTATGAATCTCCCAGTAATAAAATGGAGAAAAGTAAGCTGGTCTTGGGTAAAGAACACAGGTCAGTTTTAGGAGAGATGCTGGATTTAGAATTGGGATTTTGGAGAGGTTTTAGTCCGCACTTTCAGGTAGCAGTTACCATACAATGAAAAAAAGGACACACAGGCAAATGAAAAAAATAGAAGGGTAGCACAGGAAGACAGGAAAGGGAAAATAGTTATTTCTGTTTCAATTTTCTGGCCTTTTGTAATAGTGCTACTTCTATTATTTAAGGTTTTATGGACTTTGAGTTTGTGCAGGTAATAAATAGTGAAGGCAATTAGCAGAGTAAAATCCATGCAGGAGATTGGGTTACCATTAGCACATTGTAGCAGATTGGCACTAGTGGCCAAGCTGTTCCAATGAATGCCAGGAAGCAAAGTTTGAGTGTTGGCACCAGATTAACAACCAAGAAGATGAGATGGACAGAAACTGCTTTGTCACCTTCCCTTTTGCAGACCTGCCTACATAGCGGAATGAAAAAAGAAACAGGAAAAGACAACAAGCAAAGACTAAAGACAAAGACATGAAGAAGAACTGAACAGACAGCAAGGAAAAGACACTTACTGGGGTTTAAGTGAGTAACAAGTCCACAAGTCACATAATGATAGGACTAGTCAGAATAGCTATAGTTTAAAAGGAAAGGTTTGTTCATTACTGCAGCAAATTTATATTCCAAGGGGTGGAAACTGAACAAACCAGTTAGGAATGCCAAAATAAGGGGATTCATTTTGGGCTCATAAAGTATGCATTCTGAGTATTAATTAATTAAGTGGGATAATTAAAGAGCGGTATACTGAGCAAATTTGTGAACTTTTTAGGAAAGCAGGTGCAGCTGGTACATTTGCAAGATATATGGGTTCCGATGTTTAGGTATAGTTTTAATTGGGAAAATACGGAAGCCCTGCTGAGGTTGTCAGCTGTGGTACAGGCACAGGACCAGTGGGCCAATTCTGAACTGAGGTGTTTAGCACAACGAGTATGCATATGGTGAGCAAACAACTCTAGGGGTGGCCTACAGGGGGAATGATGTGTTGCATAGCTGTGATGTCTCATGGTGGTGATGCCAGCCTATACTGGTAAAGGCTGATGGCAGTCAAGAGTTGCACCATGGGTAGGAAAGCACAAGAGAAAATTAAATCAACTCCAAATGTGTGAAGAGGGGCCACAGAGGTTGGTTTGTGAACAGTTTATGCAGTGGCACATGTGCTCTCACTTGGGCAGAACTGGTTGTACTAGCACCTGTGGCATGTTACCTTTCAAATTTTGATATTAATTGTACAGCTGCATATGCTTAAATGAATAGTTTGGGACAGGGGTCTAATTAGCAGTTAGACACAAAACCAGTAAAGAACAAAGGTCAGTTTTAGGAATTCACACAATAGACTTAAATTTCAGTGGGCTAGTTTAGTGGAAGGTGTGGACTTGTCTCATTTTGAACCACCAGATCTGATGACATATGAAGACTGCAGAAAGCTAAAGGAACAGTTGAAGCAAGCCAGAGCAGATACAAGCCATCAGAAGCGCATCCCAGTTCTTCAGATTGTCTTTGAATTAAAGAAGATATGTAATGGACAAATGGTCATGGACAACTTTTAACACTGGGACAGCAAATACTGCAAATCAATGCACAAGTTATGCATCAGACTCTTTAAACAATTAAGACTGTTTATAAAGACATTGTACAAAACATTCATCGGGGTGGAGTGTTGTGATGTGAGATTTTACATATAATTTGATGAATATTTTGTACTGTATATCTTTATTTGTAATTTAGACAAAGCAGTGTAATTTAGTGTCCCCCCCCCCTTTAGGAATGGGTCTGTTTGAATTTTACGACAGGATTTGGGGGATGTGTGTTTTAAACCAGTTTGGCAAGTGTTTCTTTGCTAAAGTCATTTCTACCCCCGCAAATGGGCTAAGGTATACGTTAACATATGGTTTGGGGGCAGGTGTTAAGTTGTTCTATTTCCCCCATTGGTCTGAAGTATGGCTGTTTGGCTCGAGGGGTTTGGACAGCACATCTATAAATGTATGTGTTTAACCTCAGTATTTCTCTCTTACCAACCAACATATGATGAAGAAGCATCTCTCTTGCTAACCTGAAGAGAACACAATGAAGAGCACAGCTCAGCAGCCATTTTGAACAGACATGTGGCTGAAAGCTGAGCATCAATGATGCCTTAACTAGAGACATTTAAGTAACCAGAACTCTGTGTGCCACCTGAACTACATATCATTTAATCAGGTTGTATGGTTGCCAATATTCAAATGTACTTTGCATTTTGTTATTATTTATGGATATTATCAATAATACTAATACATTGTTTAAACTGTAACTTAACTTCTGCTGGTCTTTTACTATTTCTAATTGCCTAAGGTTATAGATATAGAAGGGAAGGTGGGGATAAGTTATATACAATAATACCTTATAAACAGTGGTAAGTCTGTAAGATTAGGCATTCTAAGGCTACATATTAATAATACAATAGGGGAAAGTAGAGCAATATATATTACTCTACCAAGACAAAACATAAGGTATAATCAAATCAGCAATATATGAAGGGGCTAGTCCATATAGTGCAATAAAATCAAGCAATCTAATTTTAAAATGAATATGATGCAAAAATATTAACAACATACAATTGTAATCCATCCTGGTGCTGTACAATACATCAGTTCGAGTAAAAGCATCTGCCAAACATATATATGTTTTTTTTGGTATTTGGTACACTGTATTAATCTCCAAGGAGAACGTGTTTCTTCACATGACCTTTGGGAGTCAGAGCACAGAGTCATCCATCATTAAATATGCATATTCCAGTCCTGCGCCATGGGGGCCAAGGCTAATCCCAGCAGTATTGCATAAAGTAGAAACCAGCCTTGAAAAGAGGTGCCAATCTATCAAAGGACACAAACTCATGCATATGAGGCGAATGTACAGTCAGTAATTAACATACTACACATGTTGGGGGAGGAAACCACAATGCTCAACAAAAAACCCACTTAGCTATGGGTTGATTTTGGAAACTCCACCCAGAGAGTTTAGGGGTCTGATATTCAACCCTAGGAATATGAAGCTGCAAGGTAGTGCAAATATCACCGTGCCACCCTAATAACAACAATAATAATAATGATAATAATAATACTGGTAACCTTCTTTGTGATTAATGGACATTTCCTATCTGCTGGTGTCAAATGGATTAGTGCTGATATTTACTCTTCTAGCTCTTTGTGTTCATTCAGTGGTAAGCTGCTGCCTCTCAGTAAGGAGACAAAGGTTCACATCCCGGGCGTTCCCAGTGTGGAGTTTGCATGTTCTCCCTATATGCATTTAGGTTTCCTCCCACAACCCAAATACATGCAGATTAGGTGAACTGTCACTGCTAAGTTGACCCTAATGTGTGTGGGTAAGTGTAAGTTTGCCCTGAAAGGAACTGGCACCCTGTTAATGGATTGTTCCTTCTTTGTGTCCTGTGAATGCTGCGATAGGCTCCAGATGCCCTGCAACTCTGCCACAGAAACGCAAGTTAAAAAGATGGAAGAATGAAAATACAACACTTTTATTAATGACATGCTTATGTTACCTGCTTTTTTAAATGTTTTGACCAACACCACTACATCAGTTCATAGCAACTACACACTATAGCTGGGTGATTCACAGAAAGGGTTCCGCAAATGCCCAGAGAAATGGAAAGGGAGATGAGAAATGCCATACCTGGCATCACCACATGGCCAGTGTACACACATTAATTGGCAATTGTTAAGTATTTACAATTAAGTGATCCCATACATTAAAGAGTTTCCAACTACTATATTTCATTTGTAATACCTCTGTTTATTCACTGCTGTTAGTTTGGGTTTAGTGGTGATTTTACAGGTTTTAATTGGTTATACAGATTCAGCATGCTGAAGAAAGGTGTGGTATCAGCTGATGACTGGAGAAAGAAGGTTTTGTATATGCAACAGTTCAGTTTTACAGATATATAGGACATTAATTTTAAATCTTTCTGATCACAAATCTCATTGTATTTGATGCTTGTCTGACCCAGCTTCTGCTTAGAAATAATTGCATTATTTATTTTAAATATTTCAAATTGGTATTTTGACATGTTATCATTAATATCATGAATGATCTCTGACCAACTGTGGTTCATCAAGAGACAGGTGTAACTTTTCCACAAGTGATAAAAGTAAGATTTACTTAATGTTTGGCAACAAGGAGAATGTTTAGTTATTTCTGAATGTGTACATTATCAATGGTATAAAATAACTATTTATGTTAATGCCAGGAAAAATTTAAATTTCAGCTGCAAAAAAGTATAATTCAAAGTTTTCAAATTGCTATCAAAGTGCACAATTCATGAAGGTAGTTAGCAGCAACCAGGCCCAAGATGATGAAAGATTGTTGCATATGGAGTGGGCAAGAGGGAAGTCAGACTTTTAACACATTGAGGAGTCTCAAAAAGATATGTTATACTTTTGCAAAAACAATATGAATCCATGTGAGTCAACATGTAAGACCATTCTTGGCTTTGCAGTTGAAATTTTCTTGCCTTTGTTTCACTTTTTTCTGTTGCCCTATTGAGCACAGTTGTTTGCTGTTGGCAGAAATTAGCTTAGCTAGCTTTCGTTAATCGAGTTTTACTGCTCAATGGACTTTCCTATAACTTTCTTCAAAATTTTAAACTAGGAATAAAGATGTTGGGTGATATTTATGATGGGCCTGGACTGCACCCACTCCAGGATTTGTATACAATGTATTACTTTTCCTGGTCATCCAATTATTTTTACTCAGTTGTGTTCTGTACTGACAGTCTGCAGTGTTAGTATGAAATCTCTCTCCCCTTGCAGTCTCACCCAATACTGGAATGTTTGCTTTTACTTTATACAGTGCCTAATTTAGAAAAAGAAAAACGAAAAAAATACTCCCCCACTCTCTGCTTTGCTCTTAACTCTATATTTTGCAAGTCTCTTTATCAGCCTATTTCTAGTATTAATATTGGTTGTAAGAGTTTTCTTTTTGGAAAAACCTAGATAAAAACAGCACACGTAACAACTGTAGGCACTATACAAAGGGGATTAAGAACTGACCTGCTATAACACCCATACACATTGAAAGTTTTTGGAAATTTCCTCCATATAGTATGTTCTAGTTCTGCCCTTCTGTGTTCTGTTTCTGTTCTTGCAGTGGTCTTTAGTCGTTTCCATAAGGAGATTGGTTCCCTTTTCCAATCACACCTAGATTATGCTCCCAGTCTTTCGTTTTTTTTCTTTTTTGGGACACAATAACTGCTAAATATTTATTAGCCTCAAATTGAATAATCCCATAATGAATAAATTCTTGTCCCTTACTACTAGCATTTTATTTTTTAATTCACCTTGAATGTTCTGCTATTAAGATATATAAGGCATCACAGCATCATCCAAATCTTAGGACATTTGGGAGATGGTGAAAAATTACCTGAAAGCCTTTATGATTTAACATTCATAAGATTTACCTAACTACTCATTATAGAAGAATAAACAGAATAAGATGCTGGTCATATTTTGCTTGTTCGTGAAGACCACTTTGTTTACAGTGCTTCCTTTGTCCTAGCTACATCTGGTAGATCCATTAGCTGGCTGAAATACCATCCTTAAAAGTGGCTTTCGTGGGAGGGAGATAATAAAAAAAAAACAAAAAAACAGGAGAATAGCCCAATAATGCATTCTGACAAAGGTGGGTGTCATCTCGGGTTCTGTATGTTAATACTTATTATTAGAATTATATTGTGTTATTTCCAACATAAAATAAATTATCACAAGAATGATAATGTATGATGTGTGGTACTGTAAACTTTACAAAGGTATACATTGGACAGTGCTAAATACATGTAAAGAAAATCAAAGCATAATAAACTGAAATCAACAGCCTTTACTGCTTGAGAGACTAATTTTCTTTTCTTGATGGAACTACTATGAATAGATTTTAGTCAAAAAAATTTCTGCCACAAGGACAATCGACATTTGTTATATATAATTATATACCTTAATTTGAGGATAGGATTTTCTATTCTTTTCACTTGAAGCTCCAGGTAGTCCACCATGAGATGGCCCTTCACAGCCATAGCGAAAACGAAAGCCTCTCTGTAAGTGAAATCAGTTAAAACAATACATTACGTACACAGTAACTCATGAATAGTACTTCTAGTTACAGCAAACAGCAGCAAACAGCAGCAAACTGTTATCTACAATGCTTAACATATTGCATTTTAACTATGATCCCAAACAGATGGTTATAAACTTCACTATCCTATCAATATTTTGCTATTTTTTCAAAATACTGTCTAATAAATTATACTACTTTAAAATGCATTCTAATACACATACTTTTTAAAACATCTCTTTATTTTTTACCTGTTTAGGCTGTTCTATGATTTCCAGGTACGGCCCATCAGCTGTATAAAAAAAAAAAGCATAAGCAAAAGATAAACAACATTAAAGTCTGCAATGGAGAAAATTACTCTGCCAAAGTTTTTACTACACCTTGACTTTATTCTGTAATCTTCATAAATATGCAGATGACATCAATATTATGACTGTCAAAGAATTGGCAATATTTTCTTACGAAAAAAAAAATCAGAAAATCAATCATAACAATAACAATATAATCCATCCATCTACAGCATCTATTGTTACAGGAAGCATATTAAATTGATGAACAGTTTTACTGGCAGTGATCTAAGTAAATGAAAAACAAGAGGGTTATTTCTACAAGTATTGTTCACCTTAAAAATACTAATGTTAGCCATTTAACCATGAGATAACTAAAATAACTTAAAGCAGGTGGTTTATTTGGATATCATACGGTCTGTCTTCCTGACCTTTGATCAATAGAGGTCATAACTTTAAAATTTAGATAGGTGAAAGGTATCCATTAAGTGACCAGAGAAAACGGGCCATAAAATTAAACACACATAACTTGTCGAAGCTACTAGGAAACATGTCACTTCAGTATCTACAAAATGGCCAGTATCAACAGCTAAACTGTTTGTGGCATTATTGTGGTTCAAATATGGTCAAGTTATTAAACATTTTTATGAATCATCATCATTTAAACAAACTCCATAAGAAAATTTTCTTTTAAATATTTCTTCATTTATTATATCATATTTATAACTAGACAAAGAGCCCGTTTCGACAACGTAAGATGAAACGGGCACGAGTTTGTGTCAGCAGTGTATGAAGAACAAATGATAAGTAACAAAGAAGTTGTTTTGTAATGATTGTAGTGCGCTTTACTCATTACTGTACAGGCTTGTACTGTTAGTTGATGAATTTTCCAGGCCTATAGTATAATATTGAATGATGAATGTTCCAGTACAATATGGAATAGTAATAAGTATAAGCACCACAAACCTAACATAGGTGTATTGAATGAATGCGTAATTGAATGACAATGCATAATTAGGCCTCGAGCTGTAGTCTAAATCGCCTTTCAGGCCTCTAGAGCTTTAATTGAAGTCGCCTTTCCCTTTGAATTTTTGCGGCCGTAAATCCGCCGCCTGCCGCGATGTTGGGGTTGGATGTCGGTCTCGTAAGGTTTTTCAGGCAGCTGAGCAGAAGGTGACTGCGCATTTGGCTTCGGACGTGCACAGAAGGCAACTGCGCATTCGGCTTCGGACGGACGTGAGTGAGTGAGTGAGGAGGCAGGCGAATTATGTATTAAGATATAATAAAATATATAAAGAAAAGCCAAGCAAAATGACACCTTTTATTGGCTAATTAAAAAAAATTAAAAAGATTACAATATGCAAGCTTTCGAGGCAACTCAGGCCCCTTCTTCAGGCAAGATGTAATAAGATTATTACATCTTGCCTGAAGAAGGGGCATGAGTTGCCTCAAAAGCTTGCATATTTGCAATCTTTTTAGTTAGCCAATAAAAGGTGTCATTTTGCTTGGCTTTTCTCTACATTCATAATGGCTAACACGGTACAACACCTTAGTACTACATAAAATATATAATAATACAGTGATCCCTCGCTATATCACGCTTCGACTTTCGTGGCTTCACTCTATTGCGATTTTTTTCTCATACACGCTTACGTCACTATGCATGCGCTTTCTGAGAACTTTTATCTAAGCCCCACGATGGCTCCTAAACGTGCTGTTTTTTCTAAGCCTTCTGACAATGAAACTAAGCGCCGGAGGAAGATGCTTACCATCCAGGAGAAGGTGAAACTCTTGGATATGATCAAAGATGGCAATACCCTACAAAAGCCTCCTCACGCATATGAGAAGACAGCGCCAGCAACTGCCTATCAAGATGTTCTTCAGCCCAGACACCCACTGCCTACTTCTAGTACTCCTTCAGCGGAAGAAGACAACGACGCACCTGCTGAAGTTACTGCACCACCTTGTCACGCTTGGGTCACAGATTTGCAGAGAGACACAGGAGGTTGTAGAAAAAAAATAACTTTATTCAAAGCACTGCAAACAAACATTTCTCCTTTTTCAAAAGTTTAATAATGCTCCATGACAAGTCAGAGATGACAGTTCCGTCACGAGCAGAGAATGTCTGAGAGAAAGAGAGAGAGAGAGAGAAACAAAACAACCAATTTCAAAGCTAAGAGGCGCTGCACAATACTTTTAAGTAAGTGGAGTACCGCGTGAGAGGTTTATCGTGCGTTATAGCGCAAGTAAGAAGGGTAAGGAGCAATGTGAAGGTAGACTGTCAGCTGTTTCAGGGGTTTTCCCAGGGGCGTCTGTGTCCTCTGAGGGTGCGATTAGCGCTCCAGCTTACAATCTGAAGACTCTCCTACTGAGCTCGTGCCTTCATAGGTTAGTGGTTGTGTGTAAGAACTGTGTGTGTGTGTAATTAAATGTACAGTACAATAATAATAATATGAGATTTGTAATGTCTAATATGTCTTATTTTCTCTTATTTTGTCTAATATATTGAGTAATACGAGTGTAATGGTGACTAAAGGGTGTTATTTCATGCCTAGAGGGCTCTAATAATGTTAAAAAAACATATTTAGAAGGTCGTAAACAGGTTTTCTATACTCTAACTGCGAAAATATTCGATTTATAAATAAAGAATCCTAGTTCGCGAAAATTCATTTATCGCGGTAGAGTCTGGAACGGATTAACCGTGATAAACGAGGGTTCACTGTATTATAGTCTATAATATTTACAAAGGAATATTAAATTATAGGCTAACTACAAATTAATACTGAGACATTGAGAATCAAAAAAAATCTTCCTACGGTAAATATTCCTATTAAATGTCATGTATAAAAAAGGTTGAACAAGGTCACTACAACTTCACTCCCTCTTTTCTGAACATCAAAGACAATTAAGATGTCGCTGTTCAAAGTAATTTATTAATAGGCACATATCAAAAAAATGCATGTTCTGTGCAGTATAAGGGCTGGCTTATACGTCACACTCAGAACATGTACATGCATGCATCTTGGCTGCCACGCGTTCCCAGCATTCATTTGACACGTGATGCATAAACATGTGATGAATGGTTTGATGTGGTGAAGTAAATCATCAAAAATAAATGTTGACATACAAATGTATTAGTTGTGTTTTCCTTCATCTATTCCTTGCATTGGCAATACATGCATCGCATATTACTCATCGTAATGACGCAACACATTTTAAAGGTCTCATATACCATTTTCTGTTGTCTTTTTTTTTTTTTTTTTTTTTTTTCACCCTCACAACAGCATCAGAATGTACGGAGTGTATTTGAGCCACACAGAAAAAAATTTAGGGTCACAGTGAAGAAAAAAAGGTTTATTTCATGATTAAAGTGGAATTTCCACTTTAATCTCAAAATTTCCACTTTTATCTCAAAGTTTACAATTAAAGTAAGCATCATAAATGTCATCTTAAAACTGATCCAGTTATGTGCTTCTGGGGCTTCATGTTGCACTGACAGCAGCAGCAGGCAGCGACTGCCACACAGAAAACATTAAATTTATGATATTCCAGCTCTCTGCACATTTAGAATCCTTAGACATATACTTGATATCACTTTCATGATGAAATGTTTTAAATCATGTATGTTACATTTTATAGATAAACTGTTAGTTTCATTTAAATAATGAATACTGTTAATAATTACACATGTGAGGGAGGCATATTGGTGGAGCAGTATTGCTGCTCTCTCGCATTAGGGAGTCACATCCCTGGTGCTCCGGTATCCTTCCAAGGACATGCAGGTTTGGGGATTTGGTGATGTTAAAATGATGCTAGTGTATGTGCGTGCTTGTATTCAACTTGCAATGAGCTGATGCCCCTCCAGGAATTGTTTCTGTCTCCTGCCTGATTCTTACAGGAACGGGTGCATCCCTGGATTAATGGATGTAATCATTAAACATCCAACCTTTTCAGAGATATTGTGGCAAGGTGTCCTGAGAATTTAATTGATGTTTTGGGCAATTCACAACACAGTGAAATCGAAAATTGTTTTCTCACCATGATCATATCTCACAATACCACCTGGTGGAATCCTCCAGATCTACATAAAGTATGCGTGCAAGTATAAACAGTACACTGCTTGTGTAGCAGCAGTGTCTGCAGGCACACATGTCACAAGTATAAATCCAGCCTAAGAATGACTTAAAAAAAGAACAGTTAACACTGCAGATGTTTCCAGCATACCTTCCTTGTCAGTAAGTATGAAACCATCTATTAATTATGTTTCATATAATCAATAAATGAATAGTACTTATTTTAATAATTTTTTAATGATAAAAACTTGGATTCAGGCTGTTAAGACTGGTTCTTGTTAGTGATGTTTACATAAAAGTGGCATAATTGTTAGGGGAATTCTTAAATGCGTAATCAATATACATTTTAAGGTAAGAGCTCAGAAATATGATTTAAAACCTTACCTTATAAAGTATAGAATTTTTTTTTACATGAAAATTTATGAACTAATATCAAAGTTCACATGAAAATGTCTTGTCTTGTTATGTTATCTGATGAGATATTGTCTTTTAAAATTTTGCAATTAAATATACTATACTCTGGATATGACAATCGAAGTAGATTCACGCCTCTGATAGGATGGTGCACTGAATCAAAGCATGCTCTCCAGTGCAAGTACTGTGTAAAGCAAGAGTACAAAAGGTGTTTTGAATTTTCCACCAAATGCACCTTCATTTGTAGTCTGCAATGGCATATTTTTTACCCACTGCCAATCCACAGTGAAGATTCTTGGTCTAGTTTGATCCTAACTCCACAAGGGAACGATATCAATAGAGTTTCCCGAAATTCTCGGAAGTACTGTTAAAGCTAATGTGTAGGGGAGAACTTAGAAAGCAGGGTTAAAGTAAATGAAGTTTAATCATTCCACAGCATGGTGGATTACCTACAAACTCCAAACTTACTTTCAGTCTACTAAGAGAAATCCACTCTGCCAAATTAGGCAATAGATGCTCACTGAAGACTCCAAGAACTCCAGATTAACATCAAAGGATCCAAAAGTATCGCATGTCACAATTGGTATCTTCAGACAAAAGTAAGAAAGAGATTGTACAAGCATGAACTGTATAGGAGGTCAGGAAGGAAGAGGCCTCTGCACTCACAAACGTACATCAATTTACAACTGATATTTGTATCAGTAGGGTGTTGTACCATTTTAGCCATTATGAATGCAATGTAAAGTCAAGTAAAATGGTACCTACCTTTTATTGGCTAACTGAACAGATTATAATATGCAAGCTTTTGAGGCAGCTCAGGCCCCTTTCTCTTCAGATAATCAGGGTGTAGGACAAGGAAAAAAAAGTTATTCTGTCACAAGGCCAGGTGACATATTTAGTGCAAACCAAGTACTACTTCAAAACAAAAGGATAGATAGATAGATGGATGGATGGATAGATGGATAGATAGATAGATGGATGAATACTTTATTAATCCCAAGGGGAAACGCTAGCTGTAAAGCATGAATGGTGGAATAGCATAATTTCAGGTCACTTTTCTGAATCATGCCTTGGGCAACTATGAATTCCGCCATGTAACATGGAATATCAAAAAACAAACAACTGATCTTGCTGCAAGGAAATAAAGCAAAAAAAAAAAAGCAAAAAAAAAAAAAAAGGCTGTAAATCCTATCAAAATACCGTAGGGATAGACTGAACCTGGTGGTAAAGAGTTAAAGCGGCCCTATGTGGAGAATTGGGCGAAGATTTTTCTCAGTCAGCGTAAGTGGCTAAGAGACAGTTACATGAAAAAGGTCCAAAGAGTTATTTCTGCCAAAACTGTCATCATTAGCTATTGAAACAAAAGGTATTCCGTGCCAGTAAAGTGGATTTTTGTTTATTGCCTTTGAATAAATAATTGCCAAGTACTGTCTTAGTGTTATTTGTTAAAGTAAGTCATTTTAATATATTAATAGCAGAGTAGAGTGCAGCAAAACAAGGGTAAAAAATAGAATCAAATAGAAATCTTAAAATTTAGCAAATAATAAAAGTGTTGTTTTTTCTTAACAAAATTAAGAATATAAAAAAAATTGTGTTTACCTATTCGTGGTGAATTATAAGATGGCATATTAGGAAAATTTAAAGGCTCCACTGGAATCAGTGGATCAAAAGCATCCATTTCAAATATCTGAAAGGTAAAAATTTTACATTATTATCATCCGAGATAGAGTATTGATTATTTAAAGAGACATTGTGTGGTAACTTATAAATGTAACAAAGAATTATTTTGTAACAATGAAATGAAAGCTTTGAAATTGAATATTTGTTAGTTAAAAGGAACCTGGTACAGCATTCTAATTGTGACAAATGTTGTATTGCCAACAGTTTAGCTGTAGGCAACTTCAAATTACATCAAAATAAAGTACAAATTGTTCAATTCTGGTAATGGAACAATAGAATCTGTTAAAAATTGTATTTTCCAGTCCTGGCAGAAATCTTTCCCAGTTAAGAAACTAAAATCACACACAATATTAAAAGATTGTTTCTGAAACACTCAAACGTATTTATACAAGAGTCTAAATTTAGCAAATTACAGAAATCAATACAATAATTCTACCTTCTTGCCATTATTAGCAACATTTAAATATTATTTTGGTAACTTGTAAGACAATATCATTGTTAACATAATATGGAAAATATTTATTAATACTTACAGGGTGAGTAACTCCCAGATATACATCTTCATCGTTCATGTCTGGAAAACAGAACAATAAATTACTATTAGTTTTAACTCTTTTGTACATTTTTAAATCACACTTAATAAGGTAGTAACTATAAAAATACAGAATACATTTTCAAGAGGGCAGTTTGTTTTATTTACAGTTACATTATTCACTCAGTCAATATAGTCAGAAGAACAAAGCAATGGCCCAAATAGAATTTTTAGCTTCATATAAAGCATTTTAATCAGTAAGAGTATACTAATGCCATTAAAAAACTTCAAAACACACAAAATAAAGGAGCCTTCAGTTTATTTTTCTTTGATACAACCAAAGAGTACAATTTTACTCAGTTTTCTTTCAGACCTAAAATGTGTTTCATTCTTAATTAACATAAGGATTTTTCAACACACAAAGACTCATGATGTGCCAATCAACTTTTTTTCCAGTTATGATTTCAACAATTTATTCTGACAATCTCAATTTCATTTACAAGTATAAAGAACCTAATTTCAAATTTAAAATAACTTCTAAATGATAAAATACACTGCAATATGTTGTCCTCAAAATTTCACTACTGTTTTTGTCGATTGCTACATGCATTATTCAAGTCAACATCAATTCGGTAATATCCACACATTAACCTGTTCAGTTTAAACAATGTTAGGGCATGGTTATAAATTAATTGCTTCAAATCCTGCCATTAAATCACTGCTGTCATAAGTCTTCCTTTTTCCCATCCATCCTGCTCACAAGTCCATTTAGATATCAGAGCATAGACATTTTAAATGTACTGCATGATACTGCTGTCTCTAATCACCACAGTGTTTTAAGGAACAAAAAGTAATCTCTTGATCAATTTTCCATCCATATTTTTCATTCTCATTTGGCTTTAATTAAAATGCATGTTTCCCCCACTTTAGTTTTACCAGCGCTACAAACCCCCTTCCTCTTATTATATACTGGTCTCAGGTCAGATCCTTTATCTCTGTTGTTTTTCCTGAAGTGTAAAAAGACCACCATTATATATCAAAAACTTCATTTGTGAAAGACTTGAATAAGGTTTGCCCTTACACCACTTAAAACTACACCACTAGGCACTCACCCTCTGCTCTTTCTGGAGGAAGATTGACTATTGAAATAATATGCCAGCTTTCCTCTCCATCAAAATTACACTTCCCCTACTCCTTTTCTTGTTCTCCTCTTCTCTTTTCTGAAAGCAGAGTCACAATTTCCTAAACTGTGAGATGTGGAATTAGGATGGAAGACACTTGGCACCTTTCAAGTTGGCATTTGCAATCTTTTATGCCAAGGTCCTTCTAATAAGTGGATACTCTATTTTCTGTTTTGGGCTCAGTTTATCAGCATTCTTGAAAATATTGTTATATACAATATCTTGCCTGGCCAGGATGCCTCTTCATTCTATGGACTGAGGGAGCAAGCCTTGTCAAGACAGTACCTCCCCCGGAACGCTAGATGGCAGGCCCCCAAACCCCCGGGTTGCATCGGTGCCACGGGCATGGGATTTTGGAACTCAAGTCTGTTGGGGTCTGTGGCCACTGCAGTGGTTCCTGAGCCCATGTGGGCGGTTCTTCCACCACATCCAGAAGTGCAGCCGGAAATGGATCATAAAACACCTGGAGCACTTCCGGGTGGGCTATAAAAGGAGCCAGCAGCCACCACTCTGGGAGCCAGAGTCGGGAGGAAAGGGACTAAGCTTGCCGGAGAGGAGAAAAGGAAAAAAGAAAATATTGTTTGTGCTGTGCTTGGGACTGTGTTGTTGTGCTTGTGGGAATGGGGAAGACGTTTCAACAAGGGGGAAAAAGAAAATAAAGGCCCTGAGTGTTTTGAACCTTTGTCAGGGCTGACCTTTACAAAATTTTTGATGAGTCTGGACCTTGAATGTTTCAGCCGCCAAGAGGTCTTCTATCTCTTACTCTGTTCCCAAAAATCCCTCTGGAAGGTGAATTTTCAGAAAGTGAACCCAATAATATTTGTAATAATATTGATCTACAGTAATTTCTTATTGCATATCTGAAAGGTAGATTACCACTGTACTGCAGGTCTTCAGTGACTTCTAATAAACTTGTGCATGGACTTGATAAATTCTAATTTTTATTTTAAACCGAAAAATCATGATTGCACAATATTTTCATTGTATGTTACTAAACTATAAATTTACATTACAAAGTTGGAGTCACAGCCTCTAGGGTTTCAAACCAAAGTGCTTTCAAACCAGTTAGTATAACAACTGAAGCAAAACTTCTTCAAAAAAATTATTGTATTTAAAAAAATAAGCATATTTAATTTCAATTTAATTAAAATTATATGTAATAAAATACATAGAAAGGAAGTTGCTGTATGCAAAACAATCCTATAAAGAAAACAATAACAACAATTTGGAAAAAGTGCTTGTCACTGTAGTTAGACGCTGAAATTCCTGGACCCTGAAAATGTTACTATAGGCCACAATGAGACCCAAGCATACAGATCAGTCTTTTTTGGACAGAAGCCTAAAAGACCTCACAAGTCATGAACTTACAATACACAAAATTCTAGCTGTAAAAATTCCTGCTTCTGCCTCAATTATCAAGACGGCCTTTGGCAGGGTCATTTGTGATACCTTACCCAGTAAGTCTATCTGAAATGTAACACCCCACTTTCAATTAAAACTGTGGAAGTATACAATCAACTTGTAACGGCCACCCCTTACCCAGCCGGCAGCTACACTACCAAGACCTGTGGCCTGGATAAATTACTGAGATCAATCTACAAATACCAAGTCGTACCTCTAACAAATAATATTTTCCTCTCAATCAACAGTTTAAACACAAGCACACAAAAGCAGGTATGTAAAATAAGTGAATAAATATATTAAATGGAACACAATTACAAAACACTACTGCACCTTCCCCACGTAGAAAATATATATGTATATCCCTCCACCAAAGCACCAACGTGAAAACACCATATATATTATACTGTATATATACACACACACACACAATAACAAACCCTCCCTTGCCCGTCTAACATATAACAAACAACATGAAAAACAACAATGAATGAATTTGGAAATGATAATGATCATGAACTTGAGTCCGGGTATATTACTGTCCTGAATACGGATGACTGAAAGAATGGATATGTTTGAATCTCCCGGAAAATGGAACAATCTCACGGTGTTAGTCCTTGGCGTGTGGAGAATAATGACGTCCAACCCCAGGGTCTCTGGCGATGATTGAACTGAAGTAAATCCAGCAGAATGAAAAACAAACTGGATATAAAAGCACAATGTGAAAAATAGCAAGTAATGTTGGTTCGTTGTTGTAAATTGAAAACTCCGTCTTTCTCCTTCCCTTCCTCTCTCTTTTCCCTCCTGATTGTTTAAATAGTAACGAGCCGGATGTAATTGATTGTGAACAGGTGCTTTCGATCTTGGGGCTGCGGTCTCTCTCCATCATCCATCCCCTCTGTATTTATGGGGACAACATTCACTGACGCACACATTATAAACAGCAAACGGGATAATGGAAACAAAACGCACTCAGCACAAACGTTGAAAACACTATTACTATGTAGCCCCGCTACAAACTTGCTTATCCAAACACCATAAAAATATAAAAACTTGGAGAAAGTCAAATCAAAATCAACACGGCAACAAAATTGGGGGAGAAAAAAAAAAGCTTTCCCCTGCAACAAGAAAAGGCTATAACATGCAGCACCCAATGCAGACAACCCTCCATCAGCTAATTTTTCAAACATGTTGTGGTGCTCTACAGAAGATAAAGAGCTTGTCTTTCTATTTCCTCTAGTTCTCTAGGTACTGTAAGTACCTGTGACTCAGTCATTTACCAACAAGGGGGGCTCCGCCCCCTGCTCGCTTCGCACGCTTACCCCCGCCGTTGGGTATCCTGAAATACATTAGTCGAGCTCGTTCGTCTTGGAGCCGTGCCCGCCCTGCTTGCGGCATTTCAGACGCGCGTTGTAGGTGCTTGCGTTCATTGATTTTATCCAGCCGGGCTCGTGTTTGTATATCCGTCAGTCGAGCTCGTTCGTTTTGAACCCGTGCCTGCTTTGCTTCCGCAGTTTCAGACGCGCGTTGTAGGCGCCTGCGTTCATTGATCTTATCTAGGCGGGCTCGTGTTTGTATCGTTGAGCTGTATTGTGTTTGAATTCGGTGTAAAGAGTTCAGCGGTTTGTACAATCCCAAGCAGCACATTACTCCTAACTTCACGCCGCAGTAGTGCCACTCACAATATGGCGGTGACGCCTGCGCCCTTCGTACTCTCTTTGTGGACCTGTGGGGCCGCCGTAGCCTCTTCCGTTTGAATCCGGGCTGCAGTGCAGAATCCTCTTTTTCCCATGGCTGTGTTGGTAGTCGTTAGCTATGGGCGCCTTGTTGCTTCATTTCTCATTCACGTCAGTTGAGCTGTTTCGTTGTTGGGCCGTGAGTCCTTCGTTCACGGTGGATACAACTTCGATTTCGGTTTATGAGACGTGTGCTGTACGCGCCTGCGCAGTACATCTCATGGTCCCATCGCCGTGTACCTGCGTCCATGCCATCCGGTTTAGTTAGTAAACCTGTGTCCATGCCATCTGGTTTACCATTCTTGGTTAGTAATATGGATGTTATCTCTCTGCTGTTATGAATGACTTACATGAGATAATGTAATGCAGTATATATTATGCTTTATGTATATGCTCATAATTTGTAAAGTTTGTAATTGCATTTGCCTATGAATTTTTTACAGTGTTCTGAGCCTATACGGTGAAAAAAATTAAAACTGAATTGAATTAAACGGAGGACCTAGGCACAATCTGGACCAAGTGGGCAAGCTCTTTGTTCTTGCACAGATATCTAGGAGATCAAGGAAGTTTTTTTTTTTTTTTATCAATAAAGTCTACATGTGCTTTTTTAACTTAGAAAAAAGATTATGACCTCATACCCATGTTGAAGGTGCCCTGGGGATTTCTGCTGTATGTCGTTTTGTCACTAAATCTGCAGAAAGAGAGTCATATTTGCATACTTGCAACTCTTTTCACTACAGATGTAGTACTCCATTAACTTGTTTCTTCAACATAACAATAATAAAAATAATAATAATAATAAATGCTACATTTTATTTATATAGCACCTTTCCTATGCTCAAGGCACTTAAAAGTCTATGCCAATTTATTTTTTATAATTCGCTATCCTAAATACTAATAATTTCTATTTTAGAGTTGCAGAGTGTTATAGCCTTTTTTGACAAAAACCCAGGACAGGCTGCCAATAGCCCAATTAACAATTAAATTGGTAATTGTTTGTTCATTTCAGAGAAATACTTCTACAATCAATTTTTTTTTTTTTTTTTTTTAAACACACATCCTGATCAGAACAAACTCAATTGATTATCTAACAATAAAATAATGCCAATCTTACTTAAAATAGTTCAAGTTCAAGCACTTTATTGTCATTGTGTAACACAACGAAATTACTTTTTGTGACAGCCCCAAGGTGCATTTAAAGAAAAGCCAAATAATTCCAAATATGTCGTATACAGTGTTAAGTGATCAAGTAACCAGAGCAAATTATTATTGCTCAAAGTACAGCAGCATAAATTGTTATTGCACCTGTTAATGAATAGTACATTACATATTATATATTGTACTAGGGGGCTTCGCTCGCCAACCCCTGGTGTCGGGTAACCCGAAATACATTGATGTATGTATGAGATATATTGGAGTGTAAAGGTGTAGATGATGAACAACGCTCGCCAACCCCTGGTGTTGGGTAACCCGAAATACACTGATGTATGTATGAGATATATTGGAGTGTAAAGGTGTAGATGATGAACAAAGGAAGTAAAGAACCCATAGCATGGCACATTAGAAATATTTATTGGAATACTTCGTTTTGTATATCTAGAAATGAGAGCACTCCATCCTTCTTGGCCAGTTGGAAACAAAATGGGGTATGTCAAAGTATCAAGTTTTGGAAAACAAATGTCTATGCGTTGGAAGATAGGTTTGTTGGTTCCATCAGGACGTAAATGCAGGACAATATCGCGGTCAAATGGAGGCTCACCATCTTTACTTTGAAAGACAATTGCAACTTCATTAACAATGGGAAGATTGTATCGTCTTGGATCTTGTTCTTTGTCCTTTATTAACACTAAAGCAATTGTAGTTGGCGCTACACCTTCTGCTTCTGCTTTTGTATTGGCCTCTCTTTCAACCTCATGTAGCATTTTTATAGACTTAGCTAATTGGTTATTGTTTATGACTTCAGCGACGTTTCTCATTATCAGCTCTGTGCATTACTTGTTTTCAGGAAGGTTCATTCGTTGATAGATTGCGTCATCTGGATCTAACACTTAGATCTGTGCATATTTGCGTTCGTGATTTGGCTCAGGGTGCACTGTTCCAATCCGATGTAATATTTGTCCACATACGTGAAAGCAGTATGGGCCATTGCCAGCTGGTGGCCTGATATTTACCCCGGTAGATGCAAAAGCAAATGAACTATTGTAGGATCTAATGCAGTCCATAAAGTTTTTACTTTCGGGTACATTGTTAGTTAGAAGCTTCCGTAGATATTCAGGATATTCATCTAAAGGAGGCAGTCTAACCTGCTCCTTTTGACAACAACGTGTAAACGCATTTGTTGTATTGCCAGTTGTTTCTTCAGGGAAGTTAAGTGTATGACAATGACAGCAAATGATATTCATTAATCCTAATGAATGTTCATTAATAGTGGACTCATTACAGAATGCGTTGTCAGCTAATTGGCGGAATTGTTTAGCAGCTGTTTGTCGTTCCTTTCTTTGCCGTTATCTATTGCCTCTGCTGTTTGAGAGGCGCGTTGTAGGCGCCTGCATTCATTAATTGTATTCAGGCAGGCTCGTTTCTGTATGTCCGTTAGTTGAGATGTTTTGTTTTGGAGCCATGACTCCTTTGGTTGCGTTGTTTGAGAAGCGCGTTGTAGGCGCCTGCGTTCATTGTTTTTATCCTCCGTTAGTCGAGCTGTTTGGTTTTGGAGCCGAGACAGTTTTGCTTCCGCGGTTTCAGACGCACGTTGTAGGCGCCTACGTTTATTTTTTTTATCCATGCGGGCTCATATTTGTAGCTCCGTTAGTTGAGCTGGATCGTTTTGGAGCTGTGACTGTGACTCCATTAGTTATCCGTTGTCTACCGTTAGTAATATGGATAATTGCACTTACCGTTAATACGGAGCGTTTTCTGTGGTTGTACTGTTAATAATGCATCACTGTAATGTGATTCACATATGCTATACGGTTTGGACGTGTGAGGATGCCGTATGTTTAATACGGAGAGTTCGTTTATTCTTATTACCCGGACCATGCTGTGTAGTGTGGACATTTAGTTCAGAAGCGCGTTGTAGGCGCCTGCGCCTTTCGTACTATCTTTGTGGACCTTTGCGGACTCCGTAGTGTCTTCCGTTTCACTCTGGGGGTGCAGTGCAGAATCCTCTTTTCTGTGTGGCTGTGGCGTTAGTCGTTATCTATGGGCGCGTTGTTGCTTCATGTCTTATTTACGTTAGATGAGCTCTTTCGTTTTTGAGCCGTGACTCCTTCGTCCGCGGTGGATCAGACTTCGCTTGCGGTTTATGAGACACGCGCTGTAGGCGCCTGCGCACTATGTCTCCTGGGTCCATCGCCGTGTACCTGCGTCCGTGCCTTCCGGTTTACCATTCTCGGTTAGTAATATGGATTACATTAGTATATTGCACATTACCAATACAGCTTATTGCACATGTTCAATTAAAAATGATCTCAGACTGAGGAGATTCAGAGTTCAGAAAGTTTATGGCAGATGGGAAAAAGCTATTTTTTAGTCTGTTTGTGTGTACACGGATTGACCTAAAGCGTCTGCCTGACAGGAGGAGCTGAAACAAAGAATTTCCAGGATGAGTTTTGTCCTTGAGAATGTTTTTGGCCCTTCTCATACAGCGACTCTTATACAAGAGTTCGAGTAATGGCAGTTCTGTCCCAATAATGGCCTCTGCTATTTTTATGACAAAATAACAGAAAAACTAGCTTTTAACAAGATATGCAAACTTATTTATTAGTTCAAAACAAACACGCATGCATTATGAAGCTTGTGTACCCCAGTTCAGGTTTATTGCCATGTGTACATAGTAAAATGAAATTCTAACATGCACATCTCCTCAAACATTTGACAATAATGCAACAACAAAAAGACACAAACAAAAAGGGCCAGTTTAGAATCTCTAATTAACCTAACACATCAAATACAGTAGTTTATTTAAAAGATTGTTACTAAAAATGGAATCTTTGCAATTCCGTATTTTTTCTTTTGTTTAAGGACCATAAAGAAAATACTGTCATAACCTTGACATGTATTTCTTTAAGTATAACAATATAAAAAATAAAAAAATATTTGGAAATCCCCAACATTTCCTCTTGGGCATTTAGCTTGAATTTTTACAACATTCTTAACCTTCACGGGGAAAAATGTATGTCTCATTTCAGCTTGTGTAATAATAAAAAGCAAAATGTCTCATAAGGTAGTTTACATCATCACTGAACAAACCGGTAGTTCATTTTTGAATCCTTTATGTTTGGGTTAATCATTTTAATAAAATCTACTACTGAAACCATCTACAAATGTAGATATTTTGTTACAGATTTCTAAAATAACTATGGTAAAAGGTCCAGGAAACATGCATTGTATTTAAAGTTTTTTCTGTCTATTTTTTGTATCTATTTTTTTTTTTTTACATCTTTGAAGAGTTAATTATTAGTTGTTGTATAGCTCTTTTGTTTTTGTAATTTCCATTTTACTACCAATCCTGCATTGGATTTTTACAGTTTACAAAATTATGAACATTTCTTAGAAAAGGTACTTGGTATTTCCACCAACCACATTACACAATCTCCTTAGTAAAGTATTACAAACCCTATGATAATTGTGATGTAAAGATAGGAAAATGGGTGAAAGATACTATGAAATAATGCCTAGGTGTGTCATAAAAGGAGACAAAACAGTCCTTCCGCACTAGTGCACTAAGCCACTTGGGAGCTAAAAAAATGAATCAGGTCATTAATGCACTAAGATGATACTTCTGTGGAAAAAACAATTCATAACTTTTTTTTTTTTTTTTTTTTAAGATAGAAATACTACTATATGGAAATAGTAATAATATTATATATATATATATATATATATATATATATATATATATATATATATATATATATATATATATATGATTAACAGAAAGTTTATTATTACCTGAATATTACATGGCTCTGTAGCTGTGTGCAATGAGTGAGTGAGCTGAACGACTTCCGGCCTGTTGCTCTGACGTCACATGTGATGAAGACCACGGAGCGGCTGCTGCTTCACCACCTAAGGCCACAGGTCCGCCACTCCCTCGACCCTCTACAGTTCGCAGACTAGGAGAAGGTGGGAGCGGAGGATGCCATCATCTACACGCTACACCAATCCCTCTCCCACTTGGACAGAGGCAGTGGTGCAGTAAGAATTATGTTTCTAGACTTCTCTAGCGCCTTCAACACCATCCAACCTCTGCTCCTTAGGGACAATCTGACAAAGATGGGAGTAGATTCATACCTGGTGGCATGGATCGTGGACTATCTTACAGACAGACCTCAGTATGTGCGTCTCGGGAACTGCAGGTCTGACATTGTGGTCAGCAACACAGGAGCGCCGCAGGGGACTGTACTTTCTCCGGTCCTGTTCAGCCTATATACATCAGACTTCCAATACAACTCGGAATCCTGCCACGTGCAAAGGTTTGCTGACGACACTGCTATCATGGGCTGCATCAGGAATGGGCAGGAATGGGAGGAGTATAGGAACTTAATCAAGGACTTTGTTAAATGGTGCGACTCAAACCACCTACAACTGAACACCAGCAAAACCAAGGAGCTGGTGGTGGATTTTAGGAGGACCAGGCCTCTCATGGACCCCGTGATCATCAGAGATGACTGTGTGCAGAGGGTGCAAACCTATAAATACCTGGGAGTGCAGCTGGATGATAAATTGGACTGGACTCTCAATACTGATGCTCTGTGTAAGAAAGGACAGAGCCGCCTATACTTCCTTAGAAGGCTGGTGTCCTTCAACATCTGCAATAAGATGCTGCAGATGTTCTATCAGACAGTTGTGGCGAGTGCCCTCTTCTACGCAGTGGTGTGCTGGGGAAGCAGCATAAAGAAAAGAGACGCCTCACGCCTGGACAAACTGGTGAGGAAGGCAGGCTCTATTGTAGGCACAGAGCTGGACAGTTTGACATCCGTGGCAGAGTGACGGGCACTGAGCAGGCTCCTGTCAATCATGGAGAATCCACTGCATCCACTAAACAGTATCATCTCCAGACAGAGGAGCAGCTTCAGCGACAGACTGTTGTCAATGTCCTGCTCCACTGACAGACTGAGGAAATCGTTCCTCCCCCACACTATGCGACTCTTCAATCCCACCCAGGGGGGGGTAAACGTTAAAATTATACAAAGTTATTGTCTGTCTGTATACCTGCATTGTTATCACTCTTTAATTTAATATTGTTCTTTATCAGTATGCTGCTGCTGGAGTATGTGAATTTCCCCTTGGGATTAATAAAGTATCTATCTATCTATCTAATGAGTTTTCCGGAGAACATTGCAATACCTATTTAAATTCAGTACATTCTGGAATATTAATACAATTAATTTTTAGCTCTTTAAACATTTAAAAAACTCTGGGGTAGGGGTTGAATTCTGGTGTGTTACGTTTGACTTGATTGTCATATTTTCTTTGTTGTATAAGTTACACTTGATTGTATGGAATGTTATTTTCTTCAAATAAAATTAATAAAAAAATTAAAACTAGTTAGTGAAATCTTTTCATTTTAAGGAAATAGAAACTACTAGCCTATTTTAAAGTATTTATTTCATTGCATATTTTCTTTATAATGTTTGACAGTCAACTACTACTGGTTTTGCAATTTAATGTCAACTAAAATTAATGCCAGTGAAAGTGACACTACAGTATATGATCAAGGCAATGTTTCTTGTATTTTTGACATTACTGAATAACTTTGTAAAGATAACAGTAAAATCTTAAAATCTCTTTCTACCATTTAGAAGAAAAAAAAAAAGAGGCAGATTTTTAATATGATTACTCTGAAGTATCAAATTACATTTCCATTTTATCATGATGATAATCCAAAAAAGGAATCCAGATAAGCCACTTTTGAATCTAATCATACCTTGAAGAACTGTCTAAAACATTAGTTCATATTTATGTCTTTAAAGTTTTAAATCCAATGGCAACAGTGACGTTCTAATGTTCTTTTTTTAACAACACAATGTACAGGTATGAGCCCCTTGTGTCTCATACCTGTACAAGACAAAATCATCAAAAAAAACCAAAAAAAAACAAAGATTTCTGCTGCAATTTATTAGAAATGGGTGAACTTTCTGGATTAATGCTCTGGATCTGTTGATTACTATTTTGATCCATATAAAGTGTGTTGCAGAATAGCTGGAATTTTATAGGAAACTTTAATTGATGGCCCAGCCTACAATTAAATTACTTAAATTTTATTAGGAAAGCAGCTGAATATTTATGAGAAATTACATGCTTAAAATCGAATGAAAGCATGCATCCGAATGAGGGATAGTGACTCAAGCAATCTGTTCATTTTGTCTTCTTTCTATTAAACAGTGCTTGAATGAACCATACCTGATAGAGGAGAGTACAGCATGTTTTGACTGCTTTGTCTGTCATATTTTCAACAACACACTTATGTCAGATCACTTTAATCATCTAATGTTTTTTTTTTTTTATCTTTATACCTATTTACTGATTATTAATAGGTTGTTGAAAAGCTGTAGAATGAGGATGAAGCTGGGTACGTTCACATAGTTCTTTCTTGATAACAGCATCAGAACTTATTCAAAGTGCTAATAGCTCTGTTGACTGCCTTCTGAACAGAAATATTCTT
Source organism: Erpetoichthys calabaricus (assembly GCF_900747795.2). Lineage (NCBI taxonomy): Eukaryota > Metazoa > Chordata > Cladistia > Polypteriformes > Polypteridae > Erpetoichthys > Erpetoichthys calabaricus. The sequence continues at coordinate 98,362,853 of NC_041400.2, read as the reverse complement.
CTAGAATGTCCAGTTTCTTGTCCAAATTTTCAACACAGAAAATTGTTTTCTCCATATAATTAGCTACTGTAAAACCCCAAGCACAAGATAGTGGTGGAGGAGAAAGTGAAGACAAAACTGTTGGCCATTATAAACTATGCTGCACATCATCTCTGTGACACACTATGTCACACTCTGATTGCTCTCTTATCTTTAGCTAAGTCAGAACTTTTTTCTTCTTTTTATTAATTCTTATGCCTGTATTTTGTTGTTGTTTTTTGTTTCTTTGTAGCCTTTGTCGATTTTTGTAAAGCGTTTGACTCAGTTGATCGAATTGCCCTGTGGGACATCCTGAGGGATCGCGGGATCCCCTCAGAGTTAATGAATATCATGAGCAGCCTGTACACTGGTACTGTGAGTGCTGTGCAGCGTGGAGGCAGAACCTCTGTGTCTTTCCCAGTTGATTCTGGGATTAGTCAGGGGTGTGTTCTTGCTCCTACTCTCTTCAATGCTTGTATGGACTGGGTGTTGGGCAAGGTCACTGGAAAGAAGTGTGTGGTGCTCCCGATATCTATGCAAAAGGACGAAGGTCCAAGTTTTTGGAGTCCTGGTGCTTCCTGTCTTGCTATATGGTTGTGAGACATAGATGCTATCCAGTGACCTGAGACAAAGACTGGACACCTTTGGTACTGTGTGTCTCTGGAAAATCCTTGGGTACCGTTGGTTTGACTTTGTGTCAAATAAGTGGTTGCTCATGGAGTCCCGAATGAGGCACATTACCTGCATTGTGAGGGAGCATCAGTTACGGCACTACGGCCATGTGGCGCATTTCCCAGAGGATGATCCAGCTCGTAGGATCCTCATTGTTGGGGACCCGAGAGGCTGGACCAGGCCAAGGGGTCGCCCACGTAACATATGGCTGTGGCAGATACAGGGTAATTTTCGGAGGGTGGGATTGGACCGTGTGTCTGCCTGGGGGGTTGCCAACTGGGATCCCGATAAGTTTCGTCATGTGATGGGTGTGGCAACGCACTGTACCAGTGCATGCTCCCCAACGTGACTTGACTTGGTTGCAATATTTCTCTACCAGTCTAAATTTCCCCTTGGGACAATATGAGGACCTTTTATATTATAATCTACTACAAACCAGTGAGGATTTTTTAATAGCGACAATTTTGAGTTTTATATTGCATGCTATATTAATACTGTATAAGAATATTATGTAATACTGCAAAAAGATGATAGATTTGTATTTGTTATAAAATAAAATCCTACAAGAACATATAATGCATCCCTAGAAATCTTTAAACAAATCCAAGAAGTGCACGTATTAAACCAAAATATGTCATAACTGTACTTCTTTAGTCATCCATCCATCCTTTTTCCAACCCGCTGAATCCAGCAGAGATTAATTGTTCATTATTTTTATGACTGTTTATTTAAAGGAAAATGTAGATGCATACAGTAATACAAATATAGAAAACAAAGATACAGACTCACAGGACAAATAAAATCACTAGATAGATGTACAAAAAAAAAAATTTTTTAATAAATAAATAAATGTATAATGTGCAGAAAGAGCAAAATGAACATAAAGAATATAAAAATTTACTCTAGGACATCAGGAGAAAGCATTTCATTGCCTGATATCAGCAAGCAGATATTGAGGAATGAGTCTGTGGCTAAAACTGTTCCAAGAGAGCACTTCCTGGAAGGGATTTTTCATAATGGCATTCAATTTTACCACAATTCTCTTTTCTACAACAGCTTTTAGTGCATTCAGGGTTATCCCTGTAATTGTCTGTTCAGGCATTTTGCGTCTTTTAAACTCTTAGCCAATCCTTAAACAGGTTGCTACTCAGATGACTACAGTAATGCTAAAATTCATAATTTTAACAGAATGGATAAAGAGAAAAATTTTGCAACTGAGCAGCTTTAGAGTGTAAAAAAAGAAAGAAAGAAAACTTGCAAACTGCAATTTCCCAGCATCTTGCATTTTTAGTCAAATTTATGGTTTCAACATGCCAGTTCTTAATGGCATTGGGCACAAGCCAGGGACCATTCCAAAACACCTACATAAGAGTTGAGCCACAGAATTGGAACCAGATGCATTGTTCATTTAATTCAGGTTCACTAAACTTAATAAATATAGCCATTCACAATTTAAAACTGCTTTGTCTAATAAAAAGCTCAGGTATTTCCTTTCTTGCACTTGCTGTCTGACATGGATATTTGGAAGTACTTCTTTTGGTTTTACATACATACAAAGCCAAGGCAACAAAATTCAGCCTCCCCAAGTTTTGAGATTATTATAAAAGAAAAGATTTTGCTTATTGTTAAAATGCAATGGTGAACTTTGTTTAACATAAATCTATTAAATGCAATGCAAATATCACAACAATTGCAAACGGCGCATAAAAAAATGTATTAATAAATATGAATGTTTCTTGTCATAAGTGTGGATGTCCTGGGCACAGACAAAATGTCAGTCTCCTACTAACTGATTAATCATCAATTTAATAAATTAGTCACCACAGCACAGCGCATGGTCTTTAAAATTACGCACAGAAACTTTCTATATTATCAGAGCTGAGTAAGAAACAGTAATCAAAGCCTTGCTTCCCCCCACCTTAATGAACTAATTAATTTAGGAAAAGAAATAAATAAAACATAATGCAAAATTAATCTTTACAGCCAACTAATATGTGATTAAAAATGTAAATTTAGAAAGTGAAAAGCAAACTAAACAAACAAAAGACAGCTACTCTACAAGAGGGTTTCTCTCAGTCACACATGACCTGTAAATCCATATAAAACATTAAGACAGTGGCAAACTAATTGAATATTAAAACCACTGATAAAGCTATAACAACTGAAAAATGTAAAATACTACTATTACACTTACTAGCTCTGCATCTCTCTCTGAAAATGTACCCTTCTGTACTCCAAGATTTACCAATTGGAAAAAATGAGTCGAACCTAGTCAGTTTGGTAAGACTCCCAACGGAGTAAATTTAGGTGTTGCCATCTTTGCTTGCACACCTCAATCACTCCTCCATATTAAAACTAACCAGTGTTTTTAAATATATCCCTCTACATTGCAAGAGAAGGCACCTACTTCTAGTTAGTGCAAGCAAGTTAATATTTTATTTAGATGCTGCCTACACACATACAGTTAAGTAGTCTGATTACTGGAATAAAAGCGCTGTGGCAAGTAATCAGAGGATAACTGATACAGTAATTACTAAGTACCATGCATGGATGCATCTTGTTTCTTTGTTCCTGTGGGGACCAGCTGAACTGTAAAGCTGCAATAAAGATTAAATAATTTATCCTTTTTTTTTTTTTTAATTAAAGAATCCTGTACTCATTATGCGATGAAAGTTAACACAGTTCATATACAGTATAAAACCATGTCTGTGAAGGTTACTTAAGATATTTATCCTACTATTATACATGAAATGTTGCTTCTTTATTGATTTATTTGATTTTACTAAATTTCCCCATTGGGACAAATAGACTACTAACTAACTAATTAATTAACTAATGATTTTCTACAGATTTACTCCTGTAAGTACCAGAATTGACAACTTGTTTTCTTATTTAAAACTGATATGTATCTACCAAACAAATTAATCAAGATGATAAGTGTTTGCTCTATTAAACAGTATTTTTAAGATTTCAGTTAAAGCCTTACCTGTACAGCTCTGTATTCCTCATTTCCTGACTGAGTTATCTCTGCTCAATAACTTCACCAAAAATAACGTTAACAGCCTGTTTAAAATACTAAATTGCTATATTTCTTAAACATCGTTACAATATATCTGTCACAACAACCTCGCCAATAGTACTGTCTTTTTGTCAGCTTTAAAATCGTGTATGAAAATGTTGGTTTTCACCAGCAAAGTCTTAACATGAACACCTGAGGATATGAAGTTACACTGCATACCACAGACTGCAGGGATGCTCAACTAAAGTCCTGGAATTCAGCAATTTTTTCCCCCCAACCAATTTCTTAATTTGACAAATTTCCTATTAATTGAACTCATGCTTTAATCAAGCAACTTGCTCTCTGTCAACTTCCTCAGAATTAATAATAAGAGCTTTATTTCTCTTTGCAATATAGTAAGTAGCTTACCTCTGTTATAACTTTTAGTACACACAGGAGACTCTTCATTTTGTATTTTTTTGGTTTTGTTTTAATTCACTTCAATGACTACTCAAAAATATATTTTTGTTTCCTTTTATCATGTAGAAAAAAATGCATTGCATTTTTCAGATGACATGTCACAAATATTAGCACTACTTTAAAGAATTCAGTACCAAATGGCATATAACAGGGGCATAGCAACCAGATAGACACACATAGACACTTGTCCTTTTTATTAATGTAGATTAGATACTTTAAAAAATATGTAAAACAATAGGAAAAAATTAAAAATTGAAAGACTGAGCTTTTACCTTTTTTGTATTGGTTTCTCAAGATAAAGGAAAATGAAACTGAACATTTGCTCCTGGTGAGCTTGCTAACACACGATAAAAACTGATAATGACAGCAACTGATGAAAACTCAGGTTTACATTCGAGTATGTGTCATACATTTGCATCATGTGTTTCTGCTAACAGTATAGTCATGTTAAATGAGTTATGCCTGCTTTGCATTGCTTTGTGTCAAACTTCAATGGCTAACGTAGGCGTGATTTCAATATACAGTGCATCCGGAAAGTATTCACAGCGCATCACTTTTTCCACATTTTGTTATGTTACAGCCTTATTCCAAAATGGATTAAATTCATTTTTTTCCTCAGAGTTCTACACACAACTCCCCATAATGACAACGTGAAAAAAGTTTACTTGAGGTTTTTGCAAATTAATTAAAAATAAAAAAAACTGAGAAATCACATGTACATAAGTATTCACAGCCTTTGCTCAATACTTTGTCGATGCACCTTTGGCAGCGATTACAGCCTCAAGTCTTTTTGAATATGATGCCACAAGCTTGGCACACCTATCCTTGGCCAGTTTCGCCCATTCCTCTTTGCAGCACCTCTCACGCTCCATCAGGTTGGATGGGAAGCGTCGGTGCACAGCCATTTTACGATCTTTCCAAAGATGTTCAATCGGATTCAGGTCTGGTCTCTGGCTGGGCCACTCAAGGACATTCATAGAGTTGTCCTGAAGCCACTCCTTTGATATCTTGGCTGTGTGCTTAGGGTCATTGTCCTGCTGAAAGATTAACCGTCATCCCAGTCTGAGGTCAAGAGCGCTCTGGAGCAGGTTTTCATCCAGGATGTCTCTGTACATTGCTGCAGTCATCTTTCCCTTTATCCTGACTAGTCTCCCAGTTCCTGCCGCTGAAAAACATCCCCACAGCATGATGCTGCCACCACCATGCGTCACTGTAGGGATGGTATTGGCCTGGTGATAAGCGGTGCCTGGTTTCCTCCAAACATGATGCCTGGCATTCACACCAAAGAGTTCAATCTTTGTCTCATTAGACCAGAGAATTTTCTTTCTCATGGTCTGAGAGTCCTTCAGGTGCCTTTTGGCAAACTCCAGGTGGGCTGCCATGTGCCTTTTATTAAGGAGTGGCTTCCATCTGGCCACTTTACCATACAGGCCTGATTGGTGGATTGCTGCAGAGATGGTTGTCCTTCTGGAAGATTCTCCTCTCTCCACAGAGGACCTCTGGAGCTCTGACAGAGTGACCATCGGGTTCTTGGTCACCTCCCTGACTAAGGCCCTTCTCCCCCGATCACTCAGTTTAGATGGTTGGCCAGCACTAGGAAGAGTCCTGGTGGTTTCGAACTTCTTCCACTTACGGATGATAGAGGCCACTGTGCTCATTGGGACCTTCAAAGCAGCAGAAATTTTTCTGTAACCTTCCTCAGATTTGTGCCTCAAGACAATCCTGTCTCGGAGGTCTACAGACAGTTCCTTTGACTTCATGCTTGGTTTGTGCTCTGACATGAACTGTCAACTGTGGGACCTTATATAGACAGGTGTGTGCCTTTCCAAATCATGTCCAACCAACTGAATTTACCACAGGTGGACTCCAATTAAGCTGCAGAAACATCTCAAGGATGATCAGGGGAAACAGGATGCACCTGAGCTCAATTTTGAGCTTTATGGCAAAGGCCGTGAATACTTATGTACATGTGCTTTCTCAATTTTTTTATTTTTAATAAATTTGTAAAAAATCTCAAGTAAACTTTTTTCACGTTGTCATTATGGGGTGTTGTGTGTAGAATTCTGAAGAAAAAAATTAATTTAATCCATTTTGGAATAAGGCTGTAACATAATAAAATGTGGAAAAAGTGATGCTCTGTGAATACTTTCCGGATGCACTGTAAAGATCAGATTTGATTATTTTCTCCCTCATTGTCAGTTTATCATAAATGCCCATTTGCCAAATTTAATTTTGTTCCCCTTCTTTGAATCTCCATCATCCAGAATTCCCTCTTGGTCCAAACATGATTGTACTTCATACACAAGATCTTTATTGACCTCTGATATAGTCATCATATTTTAAATATAGCTAAATGTTAAACTACATGCTTTAGAAAAATATTTTTTTGAGATTTGCATTATCTCAAGAGGGCAGCACGGTGGCGCAGTGGGTAGCGCTGCTGCCTCGCAGTTGGGAGACCTGGGGACCTGGGTTCACTTCCCGGGTCCTCCCTGCGTGGAGTTTGCATGTTCTCCCCGTGTCTGCGTGGGTTTCCCCAGGGCGCTTCCGGCCTAGTGTGTGCTTGGTGTGTGGGTGTGTGTCCTGCAGTGGGTTGGCACCCTGCCCGGGATTGGTTCCTGCCTTGTGCCCTGTGTTGGCTGGGATTGGCTCCAGCAGACCCCCGTGACCCTGTGTTCGGATTCAGCGGGTTGGAAAATGGATGGATGGATGGATTATCTCAAGACTGCAAGTATTGTTATCCTAAGAAAATTAATCCTTCTCACTCAGCTTAGTTTGCTAACTTCTCAAAAATTACAATATAGGTAGTATGGGAGTCTGACACAGCAGAATAATAAGGGTCAGAGTTGAGTGTCCCTTTTTTGTTGTACTGTATAAACCCGTTTAACAACTAAAGCTTCTGGCATTTTTTTCTGTGAGGATTACTTCAGCTTTGTGATGTGACCAATCTTTTGGCTACTTCCGTATTCTGAAACCAGTTTTAAGCACAGACACACACCATTTTCAAAACCTTTGTTCTACCTTTGCTTTTAATATACTATCATCGGGATAACTAACCAGTCACATGACAGTACGTGTCCATACAACTGAAGGTTAGGTGGCTTAGATATCCTTTGAAGAAGATAATTAAAATAAGCCCAGTAAAAGAGAAATGTGTAAAGCTTAATAGTGAAGGAGAAGAACAGATGCTTCAAGCAATAGAATTCCACCTATGTTTCTCCCTGACTGGACACAAAACCTAATCCATAGTAAACTCTTATTTTTTTTTTTTTATTTTTGATTATATTAGCTTGTATCTTTGTTTGTCTGCGAAACAGGTTTATGTTCTATCTACTGCATTTCTTCCCAGGTTTCCTGTGCTTCCATTCTGTGTTGTTATAATCTTATCCAAAGTGAAGTACAGCTAAATTCTATATGGGATTAATCTAAACTGGGCAACTGAAGGCACGGAGATTGAACCTGATTGAGCCCTCTCTCCTGAAATTGTCTTAATTTGACAATAAAATCAAGGTGATGTCCTGGAAGGAAGGAAGGAAGGAAGGAAGGAAGGAAGGACATGCAAATTGCAGACTGTCCAAGAAAAGACTGGACAGTGAAACTGAGGTGTAAGTTCTAGACACATCAACAGTAACAGAAACACCAGACATACATGTTAATAACTACTTTTAATTTCAATAAGAGGAAGGTGTGGTTGTATTTGGATGCGTTTTATTGATGATCATCTCACCAAACTGAAAATCTGTACAAGACATTCAAATCAAGAGTTGAGCAGCACACATGCATACAAATATAACATCCTATGTTGTCTTGTCCCCACAAAATGTTATGAAATGATAAGAGTTCTTTATTTATTTTATTTTTTTTAATATGTCTCACATTTTTTATATCTATTTTCCTGTTGGCTTCTTTATATTATTTGCTCTACCACTTCATAATTTTTACATTTATGTTTCCCAATGTGTTCCTACAAATGCCAAGTCTCTTGATATCTTGATTCTTCTAATTGCTGGGCTGGTTAGTAAGGTTACAAGGTGGTACTTTCACAGTTTGTTTCCTTAATGTTTTCATGACATACTGCACAGTGATGAGAGAGTTACCTGTGATGAATGCCCAGTGATCACTGTTTGGAAAGGATGAAACAAAATCACAAGTAACTACAATCCTGAACTGGATAAGGAAGTTAGAAAATTAATGAATGCAATGAATGTGTTTTGTTGTGTTACGATAAATAGTCTGACCACAAAACCATTTTAATCTCTATTATTAAGGCATACTCACAATCGCTAAGCAGGTTGCCAAAGTAACATTCATGTAGCCATTGGGCTGGGCTATTGTATATATTATGTGATACTGCGCATATCTGTAAAAATTTATCAGCGGCACAGGCCAACATTATAGCTTAGTGGCTAATACACTGTCCTGCTCAGTGTTGATTACAATTCCCACCTCTGATTTACTGTGTGGTAATAAGCAAGTCAATTAATTTCCCTGTGCTCTAAATGTTTATATACACACACTCACAGTATACACATACAGTACATAAACAGTATATTATATATACACACATGCTTTATCATCTCCTTCATCAGTCAATACTGCTCCCCAGCCCGGATTTGCCTGAGCTCCTTCAATGTACAGTGGAACCTCGGTTTAAGACCATAATTCGTTCCAAACCTCTGGTCGTAACCTGATTTGGTCGTGACCCAAGGTAATTTCCCCCTAGGATTGTATGTAAATACAATTAATCCGTTCCACAACATACGAAATGTATGTAAATATATTTTCTTTAAAGATTTTTAAACACAAAAATAGTTAATCATATCATAGAATGCACAGTGTAATAGTAAACTAATGTAAAAACATTGAGTAACACTGAGACAAACACCCAGGCTCCCTGCTCAGCTGCACGCACAGGCTCGCTCGCTCTCAGCTGCACACTAGCCTGTGCGCTCTCTCTCTCTCTCTCTCTCAGCAGCACGGGAGCATGCGCTCTCTCTCTCTCAGCAGAAGAGCCTGCACTCTCTCTCTCCTGCACCGGCTTTATTTATTTATTAAAACTGGCCTTTTTGACGGGAGCTGTGGACCCGCTATACCACAGGAGGAAGCTGGGTTGAGAGGAGGTTACAGTTTTGAGGGAGAGTCCCTCTGCGTGATGCACCAAGAACAATGTATAGTACAGGGAGAGACTGAACACGTGCGGAAATCATCGGCGCGCACAAACCGAAAGGGAAACTGGCTTGTTCGTATACCTAGTGTGTGGTCATGAACAGATGCAAAAGTTTGGCGAACTTTTTGGTTGTAACCCGATTTGTACATGTTCCAAGACGTTCATGAACTCGTGTACTCTCAACTACCAGGTCCAGCGACCGCACATTCATGGCACCAGCTCTGTCTCACAATGCGTATGGTCAGTGTCAACATCATCTGACACATTCACTCCAACTTCATGCACAAATCTAATGCCAATATCCTACCTTTAGCAGCAGATAAATGCTTACAGGTAAGTGCTCTGCATTTGCACCTCCCTCTTCCACAGCTAGCTCCAGCCCTCCCGATTATCCACAGACACATATGCAACGTGTCTCCTTCACGTCTGATCCACAAACTTTACATTATGGTTAAATGTTGTTAAAAAGTTCTCAAACTTCCGGTTTGAGTGAACGCTGGCGGGACTGGTTGCTGCTGCTCGCCGGTAACTACACTATTGATTTTGCTATGACTAGTGATTTTGATGGTATTTTTTGCTGACATCTCTGCGTGGCTGTATATGCTGTGTATGCATTTAGCTTCAGCCTAACCCTCGTTTCGTTTGAAACTTACCAGTTTGTTCTCTGGACGCCTGAGCTGCCTGTGGCCTCCTTGCCTACAATGTGGACTGGTAGGATATTCGCCTGGTTAATGTTTGTTTGGAGTCTTCTGTCACTTGTTATCCAACCTGCGACTGGCCTCCTCCAGTACCCAGCTGTTGAGCTTCTTCGACTGCGTTTTCTCCAGTCTGTGCTGTATTTCGACCCGGATGTCATACTTCTCCCTCGTCGGACATACATCCACCGTGGGTCCCGCCGGAGATTCCGAACGGATGCCTCGAAAGGAATCAACTCTTTTTGGTCTGATTTTCGGCACCCTCCACATAACAGATAGGAACGCTGACCATAGCGTGTTGGCCAGCTTAGCTCGGTCGACTAACACCACTGTCAAATGCGACAGCAACATTGTCAGCTCTGGTCTACTGAACATCCGCTCACTCACGAGCAAGGGACATCTCATTCAGGATCTCCTCATTGACCGTAAGTTTGACTTTCTCGGTTTAACTGAGACTTGGCAGCAACCTCAAGACTTTTCACATGTTAATGAATGCACAACCACCCTCAACTCCAACCCCCACCCCCCAACCCCATGGAGGAGGTGTCGCGATAATTGTAATCGCGAGAAGTGGAAAGTCCTGCCGTTGCCTGCTCCTGCTGTTAGCTCTTTTGAATCAACTGTGTGTCAACTGTCTGGGCCAGTTCTTACCATCATTGCAACTGTCTACCGTCCTCCTAAGTCAAACAACAATTTTTTGAACGATCTTGCTACCTTCTTACCCAATTATCTATAATTACTCCAAATATAATTCTGCTGGGGGATTTTAATATACATCTGGACAATGTCAATATCTCTCTCACTAGAGACTTTTTATCTTGCCTGGAGAGTTCTGGATACCAGCAGCACACTGATGTTCCAACCCACTGTAAAGGACATATCTTGGACCTGATCTGCTGCTCTGCGGGGCTACATAATAATAGTGTTGTCAAATGTTAGTACTGAGTGCGTCTTGTTTCCATTGTCCCGTTTGCTGTCTATGTGTATCAGTGAATGCCGTCCCCGTAAAGGGGGACGGATGATGGAAGAAGACCACAGCCTCAAATCTAGAAAACTCCTGTTCACTATTAATCAATTACAGCCGTCACAGGACTATATAAACAATCAGGAGGGAATAATCAAGAGAAAGAGAAAGGAAGGAGAAGGGAGACCATTTTTTCATGACCACGAGCAATCTGTACCTGCTGTATTCCACATCGCGCATTTTCATCCAGTTTGTTTTTCAACCCGCCGGACTTACTTCAATACCCTCATCAAGAGAGGCCCCGGGGTCGGACTTCATCATCCACCACGCGCCGAGGATTCACGGTGAGGCTGCTCCATTTTGTTCCGGGAAAATCAAATGTCTCATTTATTGCTAGTTCAGTCAACCGTATTCAGGACAGTTTTTATAACCGGACTCAAGTTCACAATCATTCCGTATATCATTCATTTTGTGTTATGCGTGTTGTTTGTTATATGTTACAGGGGCAAGGGAGGGTTTTGTTGTATTTATATATGGTGGTGTCTCATTGTGGATGTGGTGGAGGGATATTTATATTTATATGTTTATGTCTATTTTTGCATTTGTCTTATTTCATTTAATACATTTAATCAGTATAATTTTACATACCTGCTTTTGTGTGTTTATATTTACACCGTCGATTGTGGGGAAAAGTGTAATTTGTTAGAGGTACGGCTTGATAGATTCATACTCAGTAAATTATCCAGGCCACAGGTCTTGGAGGTGTAGTTGCCGGCTGGGTAGGGGGTCGGCCGTTACAATTTTCTCCTTTCATTCAATGCCAAACTTACCTTTTCTGTTCCTAAGCTTCCACGTCTCATAGCCATTCGTAACATTAAGAATATTAACTTGAATTTGCTGTCTTCTAGAATTGATTCCCAAATGGACTTTTATAATTTATCCACTCCCATAGAACTGGTGTCATATTATAACACTTGTGTTAATGGTATTCTTAATTCTCTTGCTCCGCTAAAAACAAGATCCGTTTCATTTCCTTTTTCTGCCCCCTGGTTTACGCCTGAACTTTGGCTTCTGAAAGCTAAGGGCAGGCAACTTGAAAGGTTGTATAAAAAATCCGGACTCTTTGTCCACAAAGAGATGTATAAAAATCATGTACTCTATTACAAGGATTGTATAGCCCAAACCAAATCTAATTATTACACTTAGTTAATTACTTGTAATACAGGTAACACCAAGTCTTTGTTTTCTTTACTTAATAATGTTACACAACCTCCAGACTCTTTACCATCTCACCTTTACTCAACTGCTTTCTATAATTCTCTTATGTCTTTTTTCAATGAGAAATCCAAAGGATACATCAGCACCTTGGGCCAGATCCTCTCTGTATTCCTTCTTAATTACACTCGCCTATTCACTCTCTCTTCTTTCCAGCTTCCCACTTCCTCTGAAATCTCAGATCTCATCTGCAAATCCAAGTCATCTACTTGTCAGCTGGACCCCCTGCCTACAGTTCTAGTTAAAGCCTGCCTCCCCTCTTTAGTCCCTCTCATTTCTGCCATCATTCACTCTTCTCTTACTACTGGTATTATTCCCTCATCTTTTAAAACTGCTGCTATAACCCCAATACTAAAAAAACCTGGTGCTGATCCTACTAATTTCAATAATTTTCGCCCTATTTCTAACTTGCTCTTTATCTCCAAAATTCTTGAAAAAATAGTAGCTATCCAACTTCACACCCACTTATCTCACAATAAAGTAATCCCTCCTCCATCGCGGGGGTTGCGTTCCAGAGCCACCTGTGAAATAAGAAAATCTGCGAAGTAGAAACCATATGTTTATATGGTTATTTTTAGATTGTCATGCTTGGGTCACAGATTTGCGCAGAAACACAGGAGGTTGTAGAGAGACAGGAACGTTATTCAAACACTGCAAACAAACATTTGTCTCTTTTTCAAAAGTTTAAACTGTGCTCCATGACAAGACAGAGATGACAGTTCTGTCTCACAATTAAAAGAATGCAAACATATCTTCCTCTTCAAAGGAGTGTGTGTCAGGAGCACAGAATGTCACATAGATAGAGAAAACAATCTCTAGCAAACAAATCAATAGGGCTGTTTGCTTTTAAGTATGCGAAGCACCGCGGCACAAAGCTGTTGAAGGCGGCAGCTCACACCCCCTCCGTCAGGAGCAGGGAGAGAGAGAGACAGAGTTTGTTTTTCAGTCAAAAATCAATACGTGCCCTTCGAGCTTTTAAGTATGCGAAGCACTGTGCAGCATGTCGTTTCAGGAAGCAGCTGCACAAAAGATACCAACGTGAAGATAATCTTTCAGCATTTTTAGACGAGCGTCCGTATCGTCTAGGTGTGCGAACAGCCCCCTGCTCAATCCCCATACGTCAGGATCAGAGAAAGTCTGCGCAAGAGAGAGATAGAGAAAAGTAAGCAATCTAGCTTCTCAGCCATCTGCCAATAGCATCCCTTGTATGAAATCAACTGGGCAAACCAACTGAGGAAGCATGTACCAGAAATTAAAAGACCCATTGTCCGCAGAAATCTGCGAACCAGCAAAAAATCCGCGATATATATTTAAATATGCTTACATATAAAATCCGCGATGGAGTGAAGCCGCGAAAGGCGAAGTGCGATATAGCGAGGGATCACTGTATATGAAAAGTTCCAGTCTGGTTTTCGCCCTCTTCATAGTACAGAAACAGCACTTGTTAAAATTACCAATGACCTCCTTATGGCTGCTGACTCTGGTCTAATCACTATTCTTATCCTCCTTGATCTGAGTGCGGCCTTTGATACTATTTGCCATACCACTCTCCTTAATAGATTATCTTTGATTGGCATTACTCACACTCCACTTGATTGGTTTAGATCCTACCTCTCAGGTCGCACTTAGTTCATACAGCTTAACACTAGAATTACCAGAGCTTACGAAAAAACTCGTATATCCGGCCCACCTTAAATCGCTTCTTAAATCCGTTCACACCTCTCCGCCAGCATCCTTTGTCCTCTAAATGTGCTGATAAAAGACAAGCTGCCAGCAGCCGGCTATTCCATCCCCCCACCGACTTAGAACGTGAGCGAACTTTTCCCAGCTCACGCATTGATTGTTTACCTGGGAGTGAAGTGCAGTTTTACAGTGGAAATGATAGATCGTTATTTGGAAGACACGCATGAAATGCGTGTTCCGTTTCTAAAGTAATCTGTGTAAACACATTGTTAAAACAGAAACTTTTTCATATTTTAGTAATAAATGTTACAAAATGTAGTAGGCATAAACTATAGAATATGTAAAGCCCGAGTTCCAAAGATCAAATAAACACTTTCACAAAAGCTTCAAGAATGATTTAACAGCTTCTGTGGCGTAGTGCGCTAAGATTTGCCTCTTAGCGCAGAGCAGCTTTTCCTTGCCTCACAGACCTGAGTTCGATTCCCCACTGGGGATGAAGTGTTGCTTTTTTTTCTTTTCTTTTACACCTCAAACGGACATAAAATTTATACATTGGTATGCACTGTCAGTTACTGAGATCGTTATATTTTCATGTGGGATGCTCCTTTTAAAATATTTTTTTAATAATTGAGACTGCAATTAACAGGAACAACTGTCCTTATAACTTATTTTTAAGATCCATAACACACAGACAGACAGAGCACTGCGTAATAGAGAGACAGACAGGCAGAGAAGTCACTAGATATATAAATAAACAGGGAAGCCACGTGTACTGAAAGAAAAAAAGAACAACATGTGCGTTGTCCCTGCTGTACTGAATAAGCGCAGGCGCTCTAACATCACCCCTCCCCCCATCCAAGATCGGATGCACTTCAAGTGTGTGCACGGTTTCAGACCAATTACAAAGAAACACGCATCATGACATGTTACAGAAACCTGGTGTGGCGGACGGCTGGGGATCCTGCCCAGCCGGGACGCCTAGAAGGACCAGGAGAGGGACAATACCTCTCCTGGACCACGAGAGAGCAGCTGCCCTGGTCTGCATCGGGGCCACAGGATCAGAGCTTAGAAATTCCAGGCACACCCTGAGTGCTTCCGGGTGCTCATGTGGCACTTTCTGGTGTGAAGATCATTATGAAGCACCTGGAGCACATCCAGGGTGTTATAAAAAGGGCTGCCTCACTCCATTAGGAAAGCCATAGTCGGGAGGAAGAAGACGGAGCTTGTGAGGAGAGGAGTAGAGGCGGCAGAAGTACTGGGAGAGTGAAGGAAAGAAGGGACTGAGTTTGGCTGGAAGGACATTGTGAGGTGGTGTTAAAGAAGAAGAAAATAAACGTGTATGTTCTGGACATCTGGTGTCTGTCTGTCTGTGTTTGGGGATGAATCTCTACACTGGCTAAATGAAAGCAATTCGGATGTCGACTTGATGATTGATGGATTTGGAGCACCAATCTGTTTGGACAGAGACAAGAGTCATCACCAGTAAGTCACTAGGAGGAGGGGTCTGCCTTCATGTACAGTGCATTCGGAAAGTACTCACAGCACATCACTTTTTCCACATTTTGTTATGTTACAGCCTTATTCCAAAATGGATTAAATTCATTTTTTTTCCCTCAGAATTCTACACACAACACCCCATAATGACAACGTGAAAAAAGGTTTTTGAAAATTTATTAAAAATAAAAAAACTGAGAAATCACATGTACATAAGTATTCACAGCCTTTGCTCAATACTTTGTCGATGCACCTTTGGCAGCAATTACAGCCTCAAGTCTTTTTGAATATGATGCCACAAGCTTGGCACACCTCTCCTTGGCCAGTTTCGCCCATTCCTCTTTGCAGCACCTCTCAAGCTCCATCAGGTTGGATGGGAAGCATTGGTACATAGCCATTTTAAGATCACTCCAGAGATGTTCAATCAGATTCAAGTCTGGGCTCTGGCTGGGCCACTCAAGGACATTTACAGAGTTGTCCTGAAGCCACTCCTTTGATATCTTGGCTGTGTGCTTAGGGTCGTTGTCCTGCTGAAAGATTAACCGTCATCCCAGTCTGAGGTCAAGAGCGCTCTGGAGCAGGTTTTCATTCAGGATGTTTCTGTATATTGCTGCAGTCATCTTTCCCTTTATCCTGACTAGTCTCCCAGTTCCTGCCGCTGAAAAACATCCCCACAGCATGATGCTGCCACCACCATGCTTCACTGTAGGGATGTTATTGGCCTGGTGATGAGCGGTGCCTTGTTTCCTCCAAACGTGATGCCTGGCATTCACACCAAAGAGTTCAATCTTTGTCTCATCAGACCAGAGAATTTTCTTTCTCATGGTCTGAGAGTCCTTCAGGTGCTTTTTGGCAAACTCCAGGTGGGCTGCCATGTGCCTTTTACTAAGGAGTGGCTTCCGTCTGGCCACTCTACCATACAGGCCTGATTGGTGGATTGCTGCAGAGATGGTTGTTCTTCTGGAAGGTTCTCCTCTCTCCACAGAGGACCTCTGGAGCTCTGACAGAGTGACCATCGGGTTCTTGGTCACCTCCCTGACTAAGGCCCTTCTCCCCCGATTGCTCAGTTTAGATGTCCGGCCAGCTCTAGGAAGAGTTCTGATGGTTTCGAACTTCTTCCACTTACGGATGAAAGAGGCCACTGTGCTCATTGGGACCTTCAAAGCAGTAGAAATTTTTCTGTAACCTTCCCCAGATTTGTGCCTCGAGACAATCCTGTCTTGGAGGTCTACAGACAATTCCTTTGACTTCATGCTTGTTTTGTGCTCTGACATGAACTGTCAACTATGGGACCTTATATAGACAGGTGTGTGCCTTTCCAAATCATGTCCAATCAACTGAATTTACCACAGGTGGACTCCAATTAAGCTGCAGAAACATCTCAAGGATGATCAGGGTAAACAGGATGCACCTCAGCTCAATTTTTAGCTTCATGGCAAAGGCTGTGAATACTTATGTACATGTGCTTTCTCAATTTTTTTATTTTTAATAAATTTGTAAAAATCTCAAGTAAACTTTTTTCACGTTGTCATTATGGGGTGTTGTGTGTAGAATTCTGAGGAAAAAAATGAATTTAATCCATTTTGGAATAAGGCTGTAACATAACAAAATGTGGAAAAAGTGATGCGCTGTGAATACTTTCCGGATGCACTGTAAATAAACAATGGTGTAAAACGGCAATGGTAAGAGAAAAACTGTGTACAAAAGATATGGAACTTCTGTCTGTCTTGCTATGCTCTGTTTATCTGCTCAGAAAATTTCCACAGATCAGATTTTCATCATGATCATGGATATTCATGCAAAGCCAGTGGTGAGCGAGGCCGTTGATGCCATCTCCAGAGTGATACAGAGGCATTAATCACTGTCTCCCGACTATCTGAATTTTATTTCAGAAAGTTTTAACTAGTGTGCACTGAACAAAACACTTTACAATTTTTACCAATGTCACTTGCCCAACTCGGATCAACCGAGTGCTTGATCAATGGTACAAGAACATCAAAGGCACTTATTATTTGAAAAACCACAACTGGGTTCATCAGATCATTACTATGTTCAGCTTATTCCAATCTATAAACTGTTTTTAAGAGAGAAAAGCCAGAAAGCAAACAAATTAAAGTCTGGGACAAGGACTCTGTTGAAAGCCTACATGGCTGTTTTGAGTGCACTGACTGGTCAATGTTTGAAAAATTCTGTGCTGACACTGATGAACTGACAGACACTGTAAGCCAAGATATACAGTCCTGTGAGGATGCCATAATACCCATGAAATCAGCCAAAATATACCCCAACAAGAAGCTATGGATTACCAGAGATCAAAAAGAACTGATAACCTGAAAAAATAGTACATTTCAACATAGAATATTAACTGAACAGAAGGAATTACAGAAAGAGGAGAAACGTGCTCAGGATATGAACTGTCTCAACTTTAATTAACACTACAATTACCAAAGCCTACGAAAAAACAGGAGATGCAGAGGAAAGAATAGTACAGAGGGGTCAGTTAGGCGCTATATACAATCATCAAATTCAAATATTAACAGTTCCCACATACCCAAGGACCGTCCTTCCAGAGGAACTTTGTTGTCACTACAGCACAGAGAGAAGTGTGTACATTACAACAGGCACACATGTCGTAAATGTAGGAAGGGCAGTCCTTGGGTGTGTGGGAACTGTTATTATTTGAATTTGATGATTTTATATATCACAGAACTGACTTCTCTGTACTATTCTGTCCTCTGCATCTCCTGGAGTACAAAAGAAACACCACCATGCACCAAAATTTGGAGACTGGGCAAGATCGGGGAAAAAAAAACCCACAGTCGCTGACTTAAACCACATGAAGGCATGCGAATGAATATAATGTTGCATTACTGCAACAATGTTTTCCGAAATGTACTATACAGGTCATAAAATTAATTATTCCAAATGTCATATATACCTAGGTCTCTCTTTTTTTGTTTGTTTTTTTATACCACGTCTTTATCTGAAAACTGTGTCAGATTGAGTTGGGCATTGTGGAAACGTGAATGTGAGTGAGAGAATAAAAGTGAAAAAAAAAAACACTAACTTTGACAAGTACTATAAATTTACACTGGCTGTTACAGAGGCAAATCAAATGTAAGTTTTTATTGTATAATATTAACAAAAAGAGCAGCTCAATACTCAAAATGGTAATTTTGGGAAGCAGCTGGTATCAAACCCACAATCTCTTGATTAGGAGTCAGCAGTTCTTACCATTGAACCACGCAAGCTTTCATATCAACAGCCTAACGTAATCTGCTTTCTTTTTCTTTGGTTATATTCTTGAATAAAAGTGCACTTGTTTTGTTATACTTGTACCTTTTGTGAAAGTGTTTATTTGAAATTTGGACTTCAGGCTTCACACATTATAAACTTCATGTCTACATTTTGTCAATTATTACTAAAACATGAAAAACATTTCTGTTTTAACAATGTGTTTACATAGATTGTTGTAGACACAGAACACACATGAAATGTATATATTCCAAATGATAATGCATTATTTACCCTATACAGCTCCAGGTACTTCACTCCAAGATAAACACTGAGAACCTTCTTTGCAAACTGAAGTGCGGCGTTGGGCGGGGGGATGGGATAGCAGGCTGCTTGCTGTTTGTGCTGATCGACATATTTACAACACAAAAGACGCTGACGGAGAGGTGTGAATGAATTTAAGGTGGGCCGGGATTACGAGTTTTTTCGTAGGCTTTAGTAATTCTAGTGTTAAAGGGGAGACAGTGGAGATGGTAGAGTAATATAAATATCTGGGAACAATCATTGATAACAAACTAAACTTTGATATAAACACAGAGTAAATTTGTAAAAAGATGCAGTCACAACTTTTCTTTCTTAGAAAACTCAGTTGCTTTAAAGTGGACAAAACCAAAATGACACATTTTATAAGTTTTTTGGTGCATCCACCATTACATTTGCTTTTACATGTTGGTTTGGCAACCTCAGCAACAAGAATATAAACCATCTTAACAACATTCTAAAAATTACCAGTACAATTATTGCTTCACATGAGACCTCTATTACTGAAATGTTCTGCAAACATGATAGAAAGAAAGCCAACTCAATATAGTCAGACAGTGGCCATCTTCTTTACTCTAAATTCCAAATGTTAAATTCTGTATTATTGTTTTGTATGCTTTTGAACGTAATTATTCTTCTTTGTACCAATCTTGAGTGTGTATTTATGCAATAACGTTGGTTGTCAAATGTTGTGTA
Organism: Erpetoichthys calabaricus; assembly: GCF_900747795.2. Classification (NCBI taxonomy): domain Eukaryota; kingdom Metazoa; phylum Chordata; class Cladistia; order Polypteriformes; family Polypteridae; genus Erpetoichthys; species Erpetoichthys calabaricus. The sequence continues at coordinate 98,343,156 of NC_041400.2, read as the reverse complement.
TGTATTTATTTATTGGATCTCTGTAACAATGTGTTCTGTTTGTGTACTTTCCTGCTGCAAACAAATTTCCCTCTGGGATAATAAAGCCTACCTAACCTAACCAAACTAGACACTCATAAACATAGGATTGTGGGTCACTAAGAAGCTTTCTGACTCCATATTTGTAAACTAATCTTGGTTGAGTAAGATCCTTCAGGAAAAACTGATGACAACAGCAGACACATCCGAAAGAAACACCAATGGACATATGTTGGAGTGTGTAACAGGCTGAGGGCTTGAGCACACCAATTACCAAAGCCCCATGTCCAACCAGCCAATATCCAGTCACTGAAGAACAAGCTGAGTGACATTATAGCAAGGATTAAGTTCCAGAAAAACATTTGGAACTGCAGCGTCTTTTGTCTCACAGAAACATATCCGACGCCGACATTACCGTATAATGGGATTCAGCCTACTGAATCGCTGTTTACCATATGTACAGAACAGAGGAGTCCGACAAATCAAGTGCTGCATGTATGTCTCATGATTAACAACAACTGGTGCAACAGCAGCAATGCAAGTGTTTGACACACCTACTGCTCACCCAGTATGGTGCTCCAGACTATTAAATGCAGACCAATTTACTTTGTTGTCACAGTCGTGTAAATTCTACTTCAACCAGACAATGACACTGCCCAGACAGAACTGAATGAATCAGTTAATTGCCAGCTGAATAACCTGGATGCTGCTCTAATTGTGGCTGTCAGTTTCAACAAGGATAGTCTCAAAAAGGTAAAGCCGAACTTTTATTAGAACATCATATGTCTTACCATAGGGGACAATACACTGGATCACTGCTATACTCTGATTAAAGACAACTATAATGCACAGACGCTGCTGCCTTTGGGCAAATCTGATCATGCTGCCATCATTCTTATTCCCAGATATAAACACATGAGGCTGTGCACTTGGCAAACCAATTACAGGCCATTGTCCAGGATAAGCCGAGAGTTGCAGACTTGGAAGTGGTCAAACACAGCTCTAAAAAAGACATCAATGTGTTTACAGAAGCTATGACATCTTATATTTTATTTCTCATAAATGAAACAGCACCAAAATTCATCATCAGGACTTACCCAAACCAAAAACCATGAGTGGGTAAAACCATTCATAATGCACTAAACACAAGCACCGCTGTGCACAACTTGGGGGAATATGTCTGGGAATATTAATCGTAGAATTACAAAGCTGCCGTGTACAATCTAAGGAGAGCCATGAAAGCTGTGAAATGACAATACAAGGGAAAATGCCATTTTGAGAAGTGAGCTGCTCAATAAAAAAGAAAAACAATGCTAACCTTTACAAACATCATAAAATTTACACCGGCTGTTACATATTCAAATCAAATGTTTTTATTCTAAAGTAGTAAGAATAAGAGCAGCTTACTTCTCAAAATGGAGTTGTCCGGGGTCAAACCCGTGAACCTTTGATTACCAGTCAACAGTTGTTTACGTTGCGCCACCAACGCAGTTATATCAAAGGAGTGTCAATGAAGCACCCTAACGCGGGTTCTTTTTCTACAGTTATAATCTTGAATAGAAGCGCACTTGTACCTTTTGTGAAAGTGTTCATTTGATATTTGGACTTCAGGCTTCACACATTATACACTTCAAGTCTACATTTTATCAATTTTTACTAAAACATGAAAAACGTTTCTGTTTTAACGATGTGTTTACATAGATCGTTGTAGACACGGAACACACATGAAATGCATGCGTTCCAAATAATGATATAGTATTTATAAATGGTGTCATTTTGCTTGACTTCTCACTCTACACAACTCTAAGCAACTGACACACAGGTAAACAGACTTGAGCTGAGAAAACTGTGCGGCGGTAAGAGGATGTGATAGCAGGCTGTTTGCTGCTTATCGACACATTTACAAGACAAAAGACGTTGACAGAGAGGTGTGAAGGGAATTTAAGGTGGGACGTAATTACGAGTTTTTTTGTAGGCTTTGGTAATTCTAGTGTTAAAGGCACAGTGACTAGAGTTGAACAACCAAGTATTCCACTAGATATTTTACTGTATGTATAAGCTGTATGTGACAAATAAAATTTGACTTGATTTGATTTGAATGAGTGATCAAAAGGATAAACAATAAAGTCATTTTTTGAAGTTCATTTTACTTTTATTTACCAAGAGTGCCAATATGAGTGGTGGGTATTGTAAGTAAATGTATAACTGACTAACATTAAGCGAATTAAAACTCATTTTAATCTCATTTAATTTAATGAGTACTGTCATATTTTTGGTCAACTTGTATAATACCTGTGGAGACCATTTTGAGAACCACTGATATAAGTTTCTAATATGGTTTGATAATGTAATATTTTTGCTAACATTGGCAACTTGTTAGCTAGCTAAATAAACCCATTCATAAACCATCTAAAAAAATGAAACATTATTCATCATATGCAGATAGATGATGCTTGCTTGTTTGCATCAAATGTTCTTTCTCACTCTGACTCTGCAAATTCTCACAGTTTTTTTCTCAAAAATTAAAAAATCTTATGATGCTGTTTTCTAAATATTCTAGAATAAATTTTCTTTGGATATGATTTCTTGCACAGAAGGCAAATATACACATTTTCATACAACAGAGTGCATGGTAATGGTATGAATCAGAATCCCAGAGTGGCTGCATTTATTAAATTTATGTTTATTTTTGCCCTGTTTATAAATTTTGTTTGTGGCTTTCCTTTTTAATGAAAATGATTGTTAATGTATGTGTAAAAGTTGTTGCTCTTTAACAGGAGATGAATGGGGAAAGTAGCACTTACGGCATTTTCCATTTTTGGGGAGAAATCTTTCTTTACGATTCTTTTGTCTGTCCTGGCCATTAGGATTTAAAATGCCACCCGGCAAAGCACGAGATGAGGTTCATCTCACATCATTTTCAATGCCAGTATTAAGCCAGGTTCCGACCTTGACAATATCCAGACTTCAGCCATCTGTAGACCAGGATTTTACCTTTGTTTCATTTCCCCATTACCTCTACTATCAATTTGGACAGTGTTCCCACAGCTGGCTGCAACTTCACAACATGAAAGGTGAGAATATTCTGGTTTCTTTTCCTGGTAATCATGCCATCTGCCTTGCCTTTTTCAAACCATTACCACTGCTTCAGTTTATGACAGGCTTATTCTGGCTTTTCAACTCCATCTCCTCCATTACCTGTTTAAGAACTGGACTGTCTTTTTAATGTATACATAGACTTTGTCTTTGTAATTTGTATGTTTTAGATGTTTAGTGGGGTGGTAGTGTATTGGTGGGGCTTACAGCATGCTTTGTGCTTTGCTTACTGTCTCATATTGTCCATTTACTGGATTGTTTCTTTTTAAAAATATATATAATATAAAATATATATATGTTTAGTTTGAGGTTGTTTGCTCAATTTAATACACTTCCGATTTTCTACTTTAATTGTGTGAATAGTTGTTTTTCTTGATGGCATAAAAGCTATACAACAGCTCAGATTCATATTAGGACTGAGCAGTGCGGCAACTCGTTCATGTTCTTTTTCTGAGCGAGTCACTACAACCTTTCAGTTAACTTCACATTGCTGGAAAGGCTTTATTTAAGTGATATTCAGATTCAATAGGGCTGGCAGCAATCAAGCCTGGATGTGTCTAGTATAATTTAACCCTTTATCATTTCTAGAGGCACCAATCTTTATTTTTGAGACTGTTTGAGGTTCTGATCACCAGTATTCATAATGGGAGATCAGATGGTCTGAATACGATTTCCAATTTTATGCCATGCCTATTCCAGTGTTTTACATGAACAAATAAGTGGAGTCTGTAAATATTAGGATTCTGTTAGGTTCAGTTAAATTTTTATATAACATAGCTTAAAGCCTAAGGTATTGTAGACATTTAAAAAAAAAAAAAAAAAAAAAAAAAAAAGTTTTTCTGCCTACCATAAAGATACACTCCTAAATTCCAACAGCAGTTACAAAGATCCATTTGCAAATCCATGGATAACAGAACAAAAATCTTTCATTAACATCTTTACTTTGCTTTTTAGATCTTTTGAAGCACAGCCTTAACATTAGAATACCTGAAGCCTATAATAAAAAAAAAAAAAAAAAAAAAAACTTGTAATGCTGGGCCACCTTAAATTCCCTCACACCTCCTCATCAGCACCTTTTGTTTTGCAAATGTGTCGATCAGCACCGAAAACAGGCAGCCTGCTATACAAAGCAGCTTTAGTCGTACACAAAGTTCTACCAGCTCAAGTCTGTTTATCTGGGTATGAGGTGCCTTGAATTGTATTGGGTAAATAATATATCTTTATTTGGAACACATGCATTTCATATGTGTTCTGTGCCTACAACGATCTATGTAAATGTAGGATGACATGAAATGTGAGGCAGGAAATGATGAATACAGTACACCTCCAAAATTCGTGGGGTTTACGTTCCTAGAGCACCCGCATATTGTGAAAAACCGCGACTTTTGGATGTGGTTAAAAAATGCCTTTTAAATTCCTATTTTTATAGTTTAAACCCTAAATACAGTATGCCCCCAAAGCACTTTAATTTCGTTGCAAACTCAGCTTAATACATTACCTAAAAACAGAATGTAAAGTTAAACCCGTATACTGTACAGAACTGTACTGCTATGTCTCCCGTGGTGCTAGAATGTAAAATACCGATGTTACCGCTATACATGCTGTAATTCATGCAAGCGCATTTTCTTTGGTTTAAGTAGAGTAAATGCATAATAATTTAATTAAAATACAGTAAAATGTATGGGTACTCACCAATGATGAATGATATTGATGATGATGATGAAGTAGCTGTGCAGTACAATGCAGAGGATTTAAAACTCCTTGGGTGGCGCCTCTTCTTCAGGCGCTTCAGGAGGAGTTGCATCTTTGGACGGGTCTTCTTCTGGTGGGGTTTCGTGCTGGCTTTTCTTTATAGGTTTCAGGAACATTATGATGGGAAGTTGCTACATTGTCTCCTGTAGCGAACTGCTGGTACAATTTCCGTGCTTTCTCACGGATTATGTTACCATCCAAGGGGATGTTCTTCTTCCTGCAGTCGGTGATCCACAATGCCGAGGCAGATTCCATCCTGACGATATTTTTATTCTTTACGGTCGTAACCTTTCTGGCACTATCACACAAACTTACAGATATGGTACTCCAGATCGCTGCTTTGTTCTTCTTTATGTAGCATGCGGTGCTTTCATTAATGCCATAGTGGCGTGCTACTGCAGCATAACTTTTTAGTTCCCGGAGCAAATCCAATAGTTCAACCTTCTCCTGGAGTGTTTTAAACTTTTTCTGGCGCTTAGACTCAATGCCAGAAGCCTTAGAAGGTGCACAGCGTTTTGGCGTCATCTTGTGCATTTAAGAATAACAAAATGAATACAATAAAGTAGAAAACACGAGGACATTCAGCTGGAGACGCGTCACAGGGCAGCAGTCAATCAGCAGCAAGGAGAAATGAATAACACTCTCGTATTGGCTACTTTCACCATCCCAAACCACGTTTCCCTCAGCGGTGGTGAACCCACTCAGCTGGAGCCGCGTCACAGGGCAGCAGTCAATCAGCAGCAAAAAAATAGATAACGCTCTCTGATTGGCTACTTTCACTATCCCAACCCGTGTTTACCTCAGTGGTTGCTTCCTGTTTTCTCTACAGCACAGTATTGCCACGAAAAAAGCCATAAAAAACTGCGGAGGATATTTGCACTTTCCGCTAACAATTAATAGTTAGGTTTTAAGGAAAAATCCGCGAACGACTGAGTCCGCGAACCCTGAACCGCGACTTCGCGGGGGTCTACTGTACATAACTAAAGCGAATTTTTTTTCATGTTCTACTAATAATTGGCAAAATGCTGACTTCTAAATATTAAATAACACTTTCAAAAAAAAAAGAGAGATACAGTATAACAATACAAGTGTGCTTTTTTCTTGAATTTAACCAGAGTAAAAGAAATTGGGATAGGGTATGACACATATACACACACACACATATACGTCTGCTTGGCTGGTGCAGAGGTAAGAACTGCTGTCTCCAAGTTGAGAGGTTGCAGGTTTGATCCCGGGTCCTTGACACATTAACTGTTTTGAGTAGTGAGCGGCTATTATTATTACTATTATTGAGTAAAAACATACATTTGATTTATTTGAGTCTGTAACAGCCTGTGTAAATTTATGGTACTTGTAAAATTTAGCGTTTTGTTTTATTATTCACTTTTATTCTCTCAGTCACGTTCACTCTCCCCCCAATCTAACGCTGTTCATTTTTGAAAAAAGATGTGCTATAACAGAGATTAACTCTGATAAGGATGGGGTTCTACATTGGAGAAAGAGAACAGAAGCCCTCCCCGCAAGAAACATTCACCCACACATAAGAACTATGCAGCTGCACCAGGTGTAAAGACGAAAGATGGCACCATTTGGATGCAGCAAGAGGTTGGGTGTGGGGGGTGGAATAACAGGCTGCTTGTTGCCGGTGCTGATCGACATATTTGCAAAACAAAAGATGCTGATGAAGGAATTTAAGGTTGCCCAGGATTACAAGTTTTCTGTAGGCTTCAGGGATTCTATTGTTAACGTCATCACTGCGCATATTCAGTCTTTTTTCTCTTTCTCGTGTCTTCTGAAAAATGGATTTAAACCCCCTCCCCAGGCACTGTCTCCATCGATTTGATCCCAAAGTAGTCACAGGTTTATTTGTACATCATAAAAATTACTTTTACTTTTTACTGAACTTATGTTTAATGTAGGTTAAGATGACAGACCACAAATTACCCTGATGAGAGTGACTGTGTATGGCTGCGTGTCAAGGTCAGAGAGAGCAGTGATATACAGAAACTATTTGAGAAGTGTGGGTTGCAGTACTAATTTTAGGCTTTATTGCAAATAGAAAGTCAAGATTTTTAGCAGTTTATAGCTTTCAATGAATTAACTTGAAATCACCTTTGTAACATTACTGAATATTGCTATTGGGTCCTTTAGTTCTGTTGCCATCTCTTTCACACCAGCACCACAAATAGTTGCATGTTCAACAGTACAAAGTTCAAATGAACTAATAATTTTAGCCCTTATGTTAAAAAAAAAAAAAAAAAAAAACTATACAAAAAAGTACTTAGTTACATAGTACTTTTGATATATCCGATTAATCAACGGCATTATAACTGAGGCCCACGGACTTAGAAAATTTCCCAGGTAACACAGCTAGTCTTCCTATATATAAAATATACTCTATGTAGTATGACTCATACAAAAAGAGGTTGCTGCAAGTAATAATCTACAACCGGCATCCCAAATATCCTGAAGATTTTCTTCAATTAGAGCAGTTGAAAGAAGAATATGAAGAAGCAGATTGGCTGAGGGATTGCTTTCACACTCAGGGGAGAGGAAAGGACCTACTCAGTAGTACCAGCCATGGAAGATTTTGGCATTTTCTATGTAAGTCCACACTATGGGGAGTCCCTGCCTCACTGCATAACTGCCCCGAAGCAAAAAAAAAAAAAATTTAAGTAGCATAAAAGCACATGAAACGTTCAGTAAAACTGCAAATGCCTTCTTTTAATGTGATTTTCCAAAATGTGCAACTGATTAACTAACAACATGCATTGCGGACAAAGCAGCATCTACTGGAAAGAGTCAAATGCATTTCTTTAACTGGAGGAGGAGGAGACTGGCTTCAAAAAAACTAAAGTCCCCATCACATTATACAAAGTTTCCAGCAATTTTCAGCTATATAAATATGCAGAGATTGGGGTAGTTGCAGCACATGCTCTTGACTACTAGTTGTGTAGTTTGACATCCTCAACAACTCACTCAAACATGTTTAATTTTTTCTTAATTTGAAGAGACAGGCTTGTGTATGTGTGAAAGCTGACAACCAATGAGCACTCAACCTGAAGTACAATGCATACAATGCAGCCACAAGAAAAGAACGAAAGCTGGTGTTTTGGACCATGCAAACAAAATAGACCCTTATCTGTCTAATGTTTCATGTTTCCTGTACAAAAAAGAACTGCAAAAAGATAACAGAAGGGCCAAGATTGTAGCTGAACTCACCATACCTGTGCAGCTTTCGTATGGGCAGCACGTTCATTGGTTGGCATATTTGCAATCCTTTGAAAATGTGAAACTGGGGTAAAATGTCGGCATACAGTCGTATAAAAATTTGTGCCCTGCGATTCCTAGTAGTGTAATCTGACATCCTCTAGGCAATAAGATCTAGCAGCTGCAGCCATTAAGTCCGAGATCAGATGCTGACTTATGGTGACAGAGGTTTCTATTTCTTTGGCCATTATAAAGAAAAGAAAATCAGGACTGTAACATTTGTAGATAACGGACAAATCAATCCACTTTACTCAAAATACAATACAAAACTACTACTCAAAAAACAGAAGAAAAGAATATCAGGACTGTAACATTTGTGGACAATGAACAAATCAATCCACTTTACTCATAATAAAATATAAAACTACTACTCAAAAAACAGAAGTGCAAAATCTACAAAACATGCACAGAATATTAAGGATGAGAAGTAAAATATAGTGCTGTTAGTACTCAAAAAATTGGTTACCCAAAATTATTTGAGCAATTGTTTACTGTCCCTGCCATCCAAGATCTTAAAATAAGGCACACTTGATTCATCACTGTAGAAGTGTAGAATATTATTTCGTAACAGGAAAGGCTGAGAGGTTTTTGCACCACTTAGTCATTTCAGATAATTTAATACAAACCTAATGCTATCTCATTTCCTTAGATCATATATGTGTCAGGATCTAGGACTGAGATCATTTTAGCCCTTTTTGGATTTTTGCCCCCAAATTTTAATTCTTGGAATATAATTTATAGTTTGTTTCACTTATTTTTCATCAAGTAGATAACATGCATGATGATAACATGTGCGTTAGCATCTCTCTTGTCTCCAAGAATACTTTCCTGTTGGTACAGTGCACATGCTAATCTTTGACACAGTAGTAACCATCATATTTAAGAACATAGGCATGTTGATGCTTCCCCATTTAAATTTTAAAATATATTAAATGAAAGACTCTCTTTGAAAATATAACTGAAGGAGTAATTAAACAATTATGATTTTAAAATTTCCAACTACAGATTATTCCTCAGTTCAGATTTTGGTTCAGTCTCTTTCATGAAAGTTCATTTAACAATGCTGACTCTCAGCAAGAAATCTTAAACCTCTGCCACTTCTGCAAAATCATCTAATAAAACATCTGCATTAATTTTTGACATTCAAGCAAAGTGTATATGTCCTATGTTACAGAAAATTACTCGTTGATCCATCAATTTATCCATGAATTTTCTGTACCCTCTTATTCTGCTCAGGATCATGGGAACTGAAGCCCATCCCTACAGCATAAGGAAATAGAAGGAATAAGTAATTAACTGAACAGTTTAATAGGCCATCAGAGAATATTCACTTTCCATAATATAATTTTATGTTTATATTTGTTATAAAAAAAAAAGATCCCTACATTGCCAGAACCATAAGCTCAAATGTTAACAAATTTGTAAACAAAGGGATGGTTATTTATTATTGCAAGGAATATTAATCATATATTATGGGGGTTGGTGGCAGGATTGGCATTTCAGCCAATGTAAAAAAAAATATATATATATATACTGTTCCAGTGTTGTGCTCAAGTGTCACCAGCTGCACTCTGGTCCCAATTCTGCAGGTTCATCGTTTAGTGAGTGCAGCATGCCCCCAACCTCCCTCCCTCCCTCTCAAAAAAAAAAAAAACAGTACTGAGCATAATGTGTACTATAAAAAAACAAATAGTCACAGCAAAGCCATGACATGAAATGATTATCAAATTATAGTTTAGTGTATCTGACTCTAATAAGATACGCAAACACACCAACCAGAACATGGTCAGTTTCTGCTGCTGAATAAATGAAGGGGTGCATTGCATGTAGCAGGCATGAACATTGCCAGTCTCAGTGTGTTCAGTGAGAAAACTGATGAGGATGATGCATTACAAGCATATATTAGCTTAGGTTTTGAGCAAAACTCTGCAGAACATATACAAAGAAGCTTATGACATAGAAAACAAGACAACATACAAAATGCATATAATAAGTCCTTTAAAGCAATAGCCATTTCTATATCCGAATAACCTGGTCAAGAATGCCAAGTCTATCAGGTCGAGGGTGTACATCAGCTTATGGCAATGTGGTAAATATGCCCCTTGAACAACACTTTGACGTTGATTTGTCATTTGGTTACATTCAGTTTTGCCATGATTCACACATGCACCTGAATCAAAATTCAATACACTCAGAGTAGCTGCTAAGCAAAATCAAGTTATGTTTGCTTTGCTTTTAGTTATGACACATGATCAACGGACACAAATTATAATCCAATTCACTTTTGTGTTGAATTTTATATTGGAATGAGAATTGCATGCCATAGTGAAAAACTATCAATAGTTTGGTTCATGTTTTTAATTATGACACACATTATAATAAAACCTTGTCAAATTGAAATGCATCATGTGCATATGCATTTCACTGCAATGTAGTTAACACACTGGATTGCATTTAGTTTGGCACAAATAACCTTCAATTAACTTCAGTCAAATAAATAAATGTAAACTTTCATATGAAAAGTCTGCAGTGTAGTAGCCTTTTATAGTATAACATGCTTAAAGGACCAGTGTTGCTTACACAATTACAGCTACTGCATTAAAAAAAAAATCTAAGTCACTAAAATGGCAGCTTCCTTGTAGTCAAAAGTCTGTAAGCCATCCTAATCTTATGGATTTCAATTTACTTCTTTAAAGCTTTTCGGGATAAAAACTGACAAGTTTAGGACAGCTCTGAGGTACTTTCAAGATTGCTTTGTGTCTTTACGTAGCATTAAGCGCGGGGACTGCTCACACTTTTAAATATTTTAGTGTGCAGTTACTTTTCACAAAAAACCAGCAGCTTTCTTGGAAAAGGCACTCGATTAAGTTGAGTGTTAACAAGCTGTTTCCTGTGTACCCATGCTGCAGCATCTTTTCAATTTTACCAATTGTATTTGTACTGTTCTGCGGTAATCTGGCACCCTGCCCGGGGATTATTTCCTGCCTTGAGCCTTGTGTTGGCTGGGATTGGCTCCAGCTGACCCCCGTGACCCTGTAGTTAGGATATAGCGGGTTGGATAATGGATGGATGGATTTTTACTGTTCAAACTTTTGTTCATAACTCTCCTTGAATGCATTACCTATTAATTCATTACACCTAAACTTGTGTTACAATGTATCACAAACATAAATTTGGATTAGGAGGGTTTAGAATTTGATTTACATTACCCCAGTACCATTACTCAAGCACCTCCATCTTGTGTGAGACTTATTCTTTCATGTTGTTTTTCTCTTTAATAAAATAAACATATTCCAGACCAACACAGTTCTTATTCACTTGCACACCATTCTTACATAAACACAGAAGTAACAGCCGAAAGTAGAAGTACGAAAATACAACTCTAGTTTTTAAAATCACATCACTGGTTTTCAGTTAAGTTTACAGTCAATATTAAAATGCTCCCTTTGACATACAAAAGTTGACTTGGCCCTACCACCTCTAACATTATAGATTTAAGTAATGGCTGGATTTACAAAGTGTAGGCCCGCATTTAACATTAATGTTCTCAAACTCTGGAAAGAACTGCCCATCAATATTTAGCATTTAAATTAATGCTTAACTTTCATTAATTTCATTTTCATTAGTTTCATTATTTTTTAATGCAAATGCCAGTTAGAGATGCAACAAAGGCTGTTCATATAGCTTTCCCATCTTGCTTGGTTAATAGCTGTAGTAGTAGTTTTGCTTGATGATTATTAATTCTTGTTCATTTTATTCTCTTCTCTGGACCATGTGGCAGCACTTGGTGCCCCTTGGAATGAAGGTGTCATCACCAATGCTGAAGCCATAATCAAATCTTTATGGCATGACTAGAATTACTGTTGTTTCTCTTTAATTTGAAAAATCTTTTATTAAAAGTCCAATTAACTCAAGACTGCAAGGTGCAGGCACACAAATTTTGACATTTAAACTTTTATTTGTTAAAACTTACAAAAACGGATGCGCGTATTACTTCTTTGTACTGTATATGTTGCATACAGTTTTCCTTTGACATTGTTTTCGGTGCTACTGACTTTGCATTGTATTGTGACTGTGCTGTACTTTTGTGTTATTGACGTAAATACTCTAAACAGAAATGACAGTGCCTCTCCACTATTATTGGCACCCCTTGTAAAAATTAGTAAGAAGGGTTAGGAAAAAAAAATCACTGTTGGCTGAAGAACCGTCATCTTGCACTGAAAAAATGAGAAACATCTGACTTTTACTTGAAACAAGTTTCTTCAAAGAAAAATAAAGCCCTCATCAAGAAATAAATATTTTTAACAAAAACACATGTGCCACAATTGTTGGCACTCCTGCATTTACTATTGTACAACCTCCCTTTGCCAATATAACATCATGGAGTCTTCTCTTGCAACCTTTCATAAGGTTGGAGAATACACAGCATGGCATCTGAGACCATTCTTCTTTAAATAATCTCTCCAGATCATCCAGGGTCCCAGGCCTTCTCCTCTTCAGTTCACGTCAGGGGACTGAGATGGCCATGGCAGAACTTTGATTTTGTGATCAGTTAAAAATTGCAGGGTTGAATTGGACATGTGTTTCGAATCATGATCCTGTTGGAAGTTCCAATGATGACCCAATTTTAGTTTCCTGGCAAAGGCAGCCAGATTTTAATTTAAAATCTCCGGATATTTTATGGAATCCATGATGCCATGTACTCTAACAATGTTTCCAGTGACTTTGGATGAAAAACAACCCCGAATCATCACAGAACCTCCACCATATTTCACAGTTGGGACAAGCTTCTTTTCATTAACGCCATCCTTCTTTTCATACCAAACCCACTTTGTGTGTTAATTGCCAAAAAGTTCAGTTTTTGTTTCATTAGACCACAAAACATGGTTCCAGTGGCTTCTTTCTGGAATACCTTTTAAATAATCTGTTGGCACGGAGATACCATCTGATGGTGGCTCTGGAGACTTGATAACCTCAGGATTTTACTTTTTCTTGCAATTCCCCAACAGTGATCTTTGGAGATATTATTGCCTCTCCTACCATCCTTCTCACTGTACATGGGGGTAAAATAAACTTGGGTCCTCTTCCAGGCTGTTATTATTGCCCTAACTGTAGAAATTGGCATTTTAGGCAAGTAGCTATTTTTTATAACCATTCCCTGAGATATGAAGGGCAAAACACTTCTCCCTTATTTGGACTGAGTGTTCTCTTTTATTTGCCATGATAATAGTTGGCTAAGGACGTTTGTATCCCAGTTAATCAGGAAGTAACTGATTTCTGCTGGAATGTTCCTATACCCTCCAATCAACCTACCAATGTCCAATTTAAATGGGACACATGCTTCAGTTAATTTGTTTCATATTAATTTCCAAGGCTGCCAACAATTGTGGCACATGTGTTTTTGTTTTATTTATAGGTATATTTATTTATATTTAAAAAATATTTATTTTCTGATGAGGGCTTTGTTTTTCTTTGAATTAACTTGTTTCAATTAAGTCACGTTTCTCATTTTTTCAGTGCAAGATGACAGTTCAACAGCACACAGTGATTTTTTTCTAACCTTCTTACTAATTTTTGCAAAAATTTTTTACAGTGCCAATAATAGTGGAGGGCACTGTAGCTGACTTGCAAACTAAATTAAGTTTTTCATTTACAATTTAGAAATATGCCAGATGTGTAAGCGTCTTTGTTAAGGTTTTGTTTTTTTTTTTTTTGTTTTTTTAAAAACAAAAGTGTGGTGAAGTATACATAGCATCAAACTGTAAACAGCACAGTTGCTGGTTCAATTGTCACCCATGATTTACCCTGTGATCTCGAGCAAGGAAATAAACCTACCTGTGGTCCATGTTTAGAAAATTATTGAACATAAGTATTTTACTGTATTGTGATCTTAAATGTTACCTTTGATTAACATTCGAGTCAAATACACAATAATAATTTTAACAGTATCCTCACATGAAGTAGTACCACCTAGTTTGGAAAGAGTAAGAAGCAGGACAGCAAGGCCCTGCAGAGAGTTGTACAGTCAGCTGAACGAATAGCTGATGTACCCTCTCCGACTTCCTGAACACCTACACCAGGCGATGTCAGACTACGGCAAAGTAAACTTTCAGACATGCCTAACGTCCTAACAATGACCTCTTCTCTGTACTGTGATCAGGGAACTGTTACCACAGTCTAAAGACCAGCTCAGAGAGACAGAGGGGTAGCTTCTTTCCACAATTCACCTGCATCCTAAAGGAGGACAGTGCCTACAGCTACATGAAACCCTATTGCATTCTAATATATTATTTCTTACATGTTTTAATAATTTTAACACAATTCATATTACAGTGGCAGCATGATGGCAAAGTGGTAGAGCTGCTTTCTCGCAGTAGGGTGCTCGCTGTTCACATCCCAGGTTCTCCAGATTTGAATTTTGCAGTTTCTCCCCATACCTGAATGGATTTCCACCCACAATCCAAAGACATGCAGGTTAGGAGGACTAACAACACCTAATTGACCCTAGTGTGTGTGTATATGTGTATTCACCATGCAATGGACTGGCACCCAGTCCAGGTATCGTTCCTGGTTTGCACCTTATGTTTGCTGGGATAAGCTGCAGCCTCCCATTACCTTGCTCTGGATTAAATGGGCATAGTAAATGGTATATAACATACAATTGCTGTCATTTAAACATAATGATTTTTACTGATATTTATAAAGTCATTTGTTACTGTCCTTTTATATTCTACTTAATGCACAGTCTTGGAGGTAAGCAACTAAGCATTCCACTACATATTGCACTGTGTGTATGGCAGTATGTGATAAGTGCATAAGTGTGACTTGATTAATTAGAAATGCAAACAGGTCTCCAATAACACAAGTGCTAATGTAACGAAACTAGCACTCTCCTGTAGGACGTACTACCAGACTCCTGGTTGTTGACTCACTACTACAGTACTTCTAAATCAATCCAAGGCACGAAAACGTCAACAATAAAGCAAAAACGAAACACTAAACGCGAGAGGTAATGACTTTTTTTTACTCTACTATACATTTGGCCATCATAACATGCACCTGTCGACATTTCTTAGAAAAGCAAAAAAACGTTGGAACGCATTCAACCAAACCACAATACCAAGCACTAAGTCTCCTCAACTGTGTAAACGTGGGATTCGGTTAACAAAAGGAATGTACCAGTAAGTAGTAAATCGCTTTTAATTATAACTGTCACCTTTAATAGTACGAGTAGACTACGTTTGAACTGTCTTTAATGGCCTGTGGACATATTTTCAAGAAGTTCCTTTGAAGCAGTTCCTTCAACCGAGATAAGGGTACAGTATACATAAATAAATACGGTATCAATAATGGTGTACACATTAATTATTCCTAAACATACAGATATGGGTTCCATACCCGGAGTGCATACAGAAAACAATTTCTGAACAATTCCAACCCACGCTACTTGTAAGTCGAGATAAAAGCTCCCTACCTCAACAACTTAAAGAACAACTACAGCAAACATTGGTAAATGTCAGTTTTACCTGCCGAACACAAAAAGTAAATGATGCAGGCTGTAGCTAAGGCTGTGGAGCTGTGGGAAAATAAACATTCCTGCCCTCCGCGATTACCCCTTCCCCTGTCACAGACAGAAGGCGCTCCATTCCAAGTAGGCCACATACAAACCCAGTGTTGTTATTGAGGAAGTGAATTCGCGTGCATTTTAGCGGGTGAGAGTCGAATAAGCCAGACCACTTAAACCCGTGCAGACGTTTAGGAGACACGAGCGATCACTGCAGCGGATGACAGGTCAAACTTACCTTCACCGTTTCGTGAAGCTGTTGGTTTTCTATCAAGACTGGTGTAGCTGGAGGCGGGAGATCTTCAAAGTTAACAGTCTCAGGGGCCAGCAGACAGTAACTCACTTCACTGCGCCATTTCCATTAAGAGAAACGACGAGACGAGCAGCCGCGTAAAAAAGCTACGAATCCATATGTAAACAACCAGGGAAATAAAATCAGTCTTCTTCAGTGCGGCTGAGGAGAAACTAGTTTCTTTTTTCTTGTGATTGTGCATATGCCACTTTCAGCCACTCGTTCTATGAGATACAATATTACTTCCTCGCTGGAAATTCCCAGTGACGTCATGCCGTCAGAAATCGAGCGCACCATCTGTAGGACGGAAGAAGCGACGCAGGCGCAGCCGTGTCTGAGTTTTGTCCTGTCTGCGGACCTCACAGCTTCTCCGCCCTTGTTATGCGTTTAATAATATATGGGAAGACTTTCTTTAAGTTTGACAGTAACCGAGTCCTTTACCACAAATGAAAACGTACACAAACAATAGAAGGCGCCTCTCTTTATATCGTTTATACGTTTCTTTGCAGAGCGAGAAGCAAGGCTGACTCCGTTGTCCGTCACTTTATTTCTGCGTGCTGGGACGACAGATTAACCAGATAGAATGATTAAATGAGTGGTTTTACTTGAGACGATTTTCTTGGTTCACTTTTAGTTTTCTATTATAACTATATATATATTTGTTTTTAGACTGTTTAGCTAGTACTAGGAATCAGCTAGGTGTATTTCTTCTATTACGTCTTTTTGAAGTTTTGTGGAACCCCCCCCCCCCCCCCCCCCTTAATTTTAAATCTCAGTTACAATTATTTCGTAAAAGTCCTTCGATTTAGAAAATGTCAGTACACATATATACTGTATATTCCTATTAGTGCCACTGGGTTGTTATACATCACAAATAGTGCGTTAGTTAATTTCGACATATATTCTATATTATGCAATGGCCACCTTCACTTTCTGCACATTTTATTGTGTTGTAAATTTACTTTTAAATGGATAAATTTGTCATTCTATTCATTAATCAATAATCAATATCCCATAATGACAACGTGAAAACGTTTTCAGAAAAGTGTTCAGATTTAAAACCAAAAACTGAAATGTGTTATTCATGTGCTGCAAGTACAGTATTCAGACTCATTCAGTACTTTGTTGAAGCCTCTGTGGCAGCAGTTTCAGCTTTGAGTCTTCTTGGCTGATACTTTATAATCTTTGCACACATGGATTTGGGAATTTATCCCATTTTTCCTAGTAGATCGTTCTCAGCATCTATAAACTGCTATCTTCAGGTCTCTCCTAAGATGTTCTATGAGGTTTATGTCTTGGCTTTGGCTGGGTCACTCAAGGACAGTCAGAAGCTGTCCTGAAGCCACTTCAGCATTGTCTTGGCTGTATGCTTCAGGTCATTACCACACTGAAAGATGAACTGTCAACCCAATGTGAGGTTGTATGCACTCTGGATCAGGTTTTCTTCAAGGACTTCTCGTACTTGGCTGCATTTGTTCTTCTCTCAATTTTGACCAGACTCCATGTCCCTGTACTTGCCACTGAGAAGCACCCCTATATCATGGTCCTGCTACCACCATGGCCTTACCATAGGGATGATATTAAGGATGTGTTTCATAGTTATTGAAGTCACTGTGCTCCTTGGACCACTCAAAGATTTAGAAATGGTTTTATACCCTTGTCTTTATTTGTGCCTTACTACAGTTTTATCATGGAGTTCTACATAGGGTTTCTTGGATGTCATGGCTTGCTGTGTGTCCTGACATTTAGTGTAAATTGTGGAACCTTATATGTACTAGTGTTTGCCCTTCTAAACTACAGTATGTTCAATCAATTCAGTTTGCCACAGGTGGACTCCAATGACACATTTCAAAGATAAATAAAGCAAACAGGGTGCAACTGACCACAATTTGGAGTGCCATAGCAAAGAGTCTGAATACTTATATACTTGAGAGTTTCCAGTTTATCTTTAATACGTTTGCAAATCTTTCTCAAAACATGTTTTCACTTGGTCATTATGGGTTATTGAGTGAAAATTAATGGAGAAAAATAACAAATTTATTTATTTAAAATAAAATTTAAAACATAATATAGTGTGCAGAAAGGTAAGGGGTCTGAATACTTTCTGAATCCACTGTAAATTAGGACATAATGGTGTATAAATGGGAAAAAATCACAGAAGAGTAACTGTCAACATTTGAAGTAAATGCTCAGCTTGAAATAAAAAGAAAACATTCTCTTCAGATATGGTGGGGCTTCTGAACATAAAGATAGAGGCCAGAGCAAATAATATATTGGTACCTTGAGCTCTGGGGTTACAGGAAAAATCAAAATATGCAATACTGACCTATCTGCAAGCTCTCCCACAAAGATTTCTATTGCAAGGAAGCTATGTATAGTGACAACTTGTATCTCCAAAGGATCATCATGATAACACATACTAGAAATTCCAGAGGGCGAGACAGATTTGCTGGCTATAAAGTCGATAAGGATAGCTCTTGTTAGCCAGTCCAAACATAGTTAAACTAATCTCAGAACATATGCTATTTCCATAGCACATTGTTAGAGATATTCTCTAGTAAAGTAAGTGCATCCGTAGCTCTTTGCTCTTCAAAGATTTCTCTCACTATATACAGTAAATACACTAATGTACTTAGTAATTACCAATGCTAGACTGGTGATATCAACAGGTCGGGTCAGGTCAGTTTGGGAAGCATGCACTGGTACAGCACGTTGCTGCACCTACATCATGACAAAAAGCTTGGGATCCTGGTGGGCAGCCCCCCAGGCAGACACACAATGCACCACATGGCCGTAATGCCATAACTGACACTCCCTCATAATGCAGGTAATGTGCCTCATTTGGGACTCCATGAGCAACTGCTCGTTCGACACAAAGTCAAACCAGTGGTACCCAAGAATTCCCTGAAGAGGCATAGTACCAAAGAAGTCCAGTCTTCATCTCAGGTCACTGGATAGTGTCCATGAATGTCACTGCCGAGGTAAGTAAACCTCTTGACAAGGTTGACACTCTTTCTGCAGACAGACACACTGCTGATGGCTGTGGCACAGTGGAGTTTAAAGGCCTGGATCTTGGTTTTTATCCAGGACACTCGCAAGACCAGACACTCAGACACCTTGCTCAGTCTCTCAAGATCCCCAATCAGAGCCTCCATTGACTCCACAAAGATCACAGCATTGTCAGCAAAGTCAAGATCAGTGAATCTTTCTTCATCAACAGATGTCCCACTGCTGCTAGACCTCAAGACCCTGCCTAACACCTAGTCCATGTAAGCATTGAACAGAGAAGGAGCAAGAACACACCCCTGACAAATCCCAGAATCAACTGGGAAATTAAAAATGCAGAGGTTCTACCTCCACTCTGCACCACACTCACAGTACCAGTGCACAGGCCAGCTTTGATATCCAACAACTTTGGGGGGATCCCACAAAATCTCAAGATGTCCCACAGGGCAGCATGATCAACTGAGTTGAACACTTTACGAAAATCGACAAAGGCTGCAAAGAAACTCTGCCGATATTCACGTTTGTGCTCCATGAGAACCCTCACTGCCAGAATGCGGTCAATGGTAGACTTCTTAGGCGTAAAACAAGACTGCTCCGGTCGCTGGTAAGTGAGTAAGTGATCACGGATCCTATTGAGGAAGACCCTAGGCAGGACCTTACCTGGCACAGAGAGCAGTGTTATCTCCCTGTAGTTGCTACAATCCAGGCGATCATCCTTCCCTTTCTAGATAGGGACGACAAGGCCTGTTTTCCAGTCAGTTGGAATGACAGCCATGTCCCAAGTGTAAGCAAAGATTGCTTGCAATGCAAGGAGGACAACATCACATTTTAACTATTAAATATTTACAGTAGTGAGACACAAGCAATGAAAGTTTTAAATGAAACCCCAAAACCTTTACATTTTATAATTCACTTGCTTCCTGCTCTATCTATAGCTGGGGCCCTCGTTTGTGGGCACACCTTCAACAAGGAAGTGGTGATGTCAGGGACACTGATTAATTGTAGCTTTACTATTCGATTACTCCATTACCATTTTTATGTTACACTCAGGGCAACACAGTGGCGCAGTGGGTAGTGCTGCTGTCTCGCAGTTAGGAGACCCGGGTTTGCTTCCCGGGTCCTCCCTGCGTGGAGTTTGCATGTTCTCCCCGTGCCTGCATGGGTTTCCTCCCACAGTCCAAAGACATGCAGGTTAGGTGCATTGGTGATCCTAAATTGTCCCTAGTACCTAGCTTGGTGTGTGTGTGTGTGTGTGTGTGCCCTGCGGTGGGCTGGCGCCCTGCCCAGGGTTTGTTTGCTGCCTTGCGCCCTGTTTTGGTTGGGATTGACTCCAGCAGACCCCCGTGACCCTGTAGTTAGGATATAGCGGGTTGGATAATGGATGGATGGATGGATGTTACACTCACTTGATTTGATTTGATTGATTCAATTGGTTTGTTTTGAGAAATGTTCAAATGGATATAATTTAAGTAAACAATGCCAATATACACAAAAAACAATAGCATAATAAAGTTTCCAAATGAATAAATAGTAATGTATGCATTTGCTACTGTATACAGTCATACCTTAGTTTTTGTGAGTTCATGCTTCATGATTTCATTTATTTGTGGGTAACCTGCATCCAGCCCAGCAAGCAGGTCCTCCAACTTGCAGGGAAAACTTGGGAATTGGTGGCAGGATTGGCAATCCAGCCACTGTAAAAAAAAAACACACTGTTCCAGTGTGGTGCTGAGGTGTCACCTGTTGCACGGCTGCATCGGGTCCCAATCTTGGTGGTTCATCATGTGGTGGGTGTGGCAATGCACTGTAATCAGCACATGCTCCCAACTTCCTCTTCCTACTCAGTGGAAGAAAAAGTAAAACATTTTATAAATTCTCTGTAGTTCCCAGAACATTCTACAGTATAAGGTTTTAAGTGGTGCAATCGTATTTCTGTGTTCATCTTTTCTACCTCTGTATTAGGTTTTTTTATGAGTGTAACCATGCGTGACTAGGTTGAAAAGGGACATTGGCTGCAAGTGAACAAACGTTCACAGTGAGCAAGGGCTGGTTTAAAAGATTAAAAAGGAATTTTTGAAACCTAAATATGTTGGGTGAGGCAGCTTCTGCCAACCAAGTACAGAAAGTACTGGGGGGGGCAGTTTTTCCTGAAGTGCTTTGTGAAATAATACAGTAGGGGAAGTACAAGTCAGGTATCCTTCATGCCAAGAGTCCAGGTCTACATTGGAAAACGAAATGCATGTCAGGTTTTAAGGTAGCTAAATATAGACTGATGCTTCTCTATTCTGCCGCTTGCATTGTGAAGAGGGGGGCTGAACGCACCCCAAGGAGACGCAGTTGCTCTTAAATGGTGAACTAATAGGAAACAAGTAGTTTTTTTTTACCTCCTCTTTGCTCAATCAGCTGCTGGATTGCTGCTGCTGCCGTGCCGTGTGAGCTGCATCTTGCACAGCACTTTGAACATTTAAAAGCCTGTACAGCAGCTGTCCTACTCTTTGTCTTTTATTTCCGGCCCCCAGGCGTGGTTAAATCTTTTGGCACAAAGTCTCATCTCATGGGACATAAGTTCTTGATATTTTTTAGTTAATAATTTAAAAATGGAATACGAATCTGAAAATCTAACAATATCACATTAAAGTTCGATAAATTCCGAAAAGAATGATACCAAACACATATATGTAGGTTTTAAAATAAGCTAGATTTAAAACGTGACAAAAAATGTGATATAAAAAGTCACATAAAATCGTTGCACTTTTAGGCTTAGGATTTTATATACAGTATATAGAGTAGATATAATTAATGCAAGGATAATGCTTCCGTTGGTTATCGGTTGTACTGGAAAATACCTGAAATCAGGCTGCATGCCTTCTTTGAATTTTAAATGATACCTACAGTAGTTCGTGGAAATGTGTCATAAAAGAGTCTTATAAAAAAGCATGTACTGTATGTGAGTGATAAAGTATTATTTAGTATAAATCAACCACACTAAGGCCCATTCAACAGAATTGCATTCCTCTACTTTGCCAACCCATTTTGTAAAGACATATTATTGATCTACTCTTACTGTACACACCGATTAGTCAATCTTTCAATTTTTTCTTGTAATTTTATCATGCATTGAAAGATTGTATATTTTATCTTGTTACTTTGGAATGTGCTCCTCTTTGCATTGTAAAGGCGCCCAAAGTGACATAAAAAATAATTGAAAAGGTTTACACTACATTGTCATGGGGTGCCAATCCCTGCAGCACCCTACAAGACAGGAATCAGCTCTTAGAAAGAGCCAGTTTTTATACACTCCCCACACTTGCTTCCTCCAGCTTAATTTAGACTTGCTAGTTAACAAATTCACATGTCTCTGGGATGTAGACTGACATAGATTTTTTACTATGTTCATCCTTACTTAATTAGGTTAGGTTTTGTCACAAAATGTTTCATGCATGCAATAATCTTGTATTTATCTGATTAGTTTGAATTGTGCCTTCAACTCTAAATTGGATTAAGCATTTTGAGAATGTATGTACTTTGAATTGTGCACAGACAGACATAGTAATAATGTGCTCTGTGAGATGTGCTATATAAAATAAAGACTGATTCATCTTTCAGAAGTGACCTTCCTTTAAGCAAATAAGTGATCTGGCAGAAACAGCATTCATTACTGAACCTGGTTAATACATGTTCACTGGTACTAGAGCATACCCTAGGGGGACTGAACAATGGCAACAAACAGTCAGTTGCAGGGTTCACTTACACACACACACACACACACACATGTAAAAGGGAAAAACAGAGCTGCCAGATTATATGAGTGTATGATTTTGGAGTGTGGGAAGAAACAAGAGTACCTGGAGTAAGTCTTAATGCTGACCTGCGGAACAAATTCAAACACCACACAAATTTGTGAAGTAGTAACACCAACCACTGCATGACTGGCTGAAAGTGTTCCAAGTTAAATACAATCTGACAGTCTCAAAAAAAATACACATCCTCTTTAATAAAATCCCTGTGTGCGTCCAGGTGTCCATGTGTGTGTGTCTTCTGGTGAAGTGTGCATGCGCGGGGCATGGTGCGATGCACGATATTACTGTCAGAGAAAGTTACAAGTGTTTTACGGAAATACAAACCAGTATTACTGCGAGAGGAAATTAAAGGTACACAATACAGTGACTCATATTACAGCCACATACAAGCCAGTATTACTGTCAGGGGAGTTTAAAGGCGTATTACCGATGCGCACGCCTGTATAACCGCCAGAGAAAATTAAAGGTATATTACGGACGTACAAGCCAGCGGACGTACAAGACAGTATTACTGTCACAGAAAATTAAAGACACACAATACACGGCAGCAGCCCACGAAGAACGGTCAGCTCAGCAAGTAAACATCAACAAAAGAAAGGCTGAAAGAAAGAAAAATACGACCAACAAAAAGAATGAGGTCAAAGTCCCTTGCCATTTAATATAGACAGTTCCTACTAATGTTTATGCACTACTGTTCTAGCGCCCGTTATTGTAACGGGCTAAATGACTAGTTTATTATAATGTTTTGGAAAATTCAAATATTTACACAGCCAGAGCATTTTCAAAGTAAGACTAAGTTTGCCCAGCCAACTTTTAAGGAGACACAACTCCTTTTCTGGGTTGCCACATTCAGTATCAGTAGGTTTTATTTCCAGTCGCACTCTTAAAAAGTAGGTGTTTTACTCCTCTGGCTGAATTCCTTGCTTTATTTCCTTATGTTTGTATGTGAAGGAAGCATACTAGCTTTGCATTTTTGTTTGTTTTTCTGAGAGGTTGATCACTGGGATGTGAATGTTTTTTGTGGCAGGCTAGTTACAAGTGACTGTCTTAATTCTATTGAAATAATTCTAGAAATGTGGCACCCCCTTGTACACGCAGGTTAACAAATGGATGAATGAAGCATTGTAAAAGAGCAGTAAAAATGTCCATACATCACTTCATTATTTGTCTATATTAGAAGCTGCATAATTTGTGAAAATTACAGTATGTAAAGATAACATAATAGTAACTTGGAAAGTCAGAATATCTTTCAAGAATAATTTAACGTTCCAAAGATAATCCATGAAACTCACCACTCAAACCCAATGGACTCAGTGCTATCCAACAAGACAGCCCTATCTAAAGTGGTTCTTCATGTAGAATAAAATGGCAAATACAATTTAAAAAGCTTCAGCAAAGGCCCAGCATGCATACTTTACAATTATAGTAATGAATTCTTACTTAATTCTGAAAATAATTTGAAAAGATACTTATAACATGATTTTGACATGTATGCAGTTTGAGAAAATTAGAACACCACTTTCTCACAAAGTTGTGGAGGGTGGATTAGGATTTTTCTAGTTGAGCAAAATAAGTCTTTGCACAAGTAATTTGGTATCTGACTTCAGGACAGGCTTTTCATAGCACACTTTTAAACCTTCTGATATTACCTAAATATTGGTGTTAAAGGTTTTAAGTGATTGTATATTAATGTTCTCTTATTTAATTTTGTTCTTTAAATAGATAAATAAAAAGTGAACAATAAATAAAGAATTTAATGTCAATTTGTAGAAAAAATAATATGCTGTAAGAGGCAAGCATGAAACTTGGGTTAAACACTAATACATAGTGCCTGCAGACGGTGAGAGTAATTTGAGGTGCCAGTAGGTTATTAACAAAGACAGTGTTAAGGAGCTGGCAGGAATTTAACAGAAGGAGGTTCAGTTGATAATAGTAGGAGCCCAAACAGACTGATAACAAGGCAAACACAAGAGGAATAACAAATGTGGATTTGCTACTTTAAGATTTCATGTTTGACAAAGATATATGAAAGGGCAGGAAAATTTTTCAAACATTCATTTGAACAATCTAGACGAGAACAGGCCATTCAGTCCAACAAATATCGCAAGTCCTATCCACTTAATTCTTCCAAAATAACATCAAGTTTTGAAGGTCCTTAAATTTCTACTGTCTACATCACTATTTGGTAACTTATTCCATGTGTCTATGGTTCTCTGTGTGAAGAAAAACTTCTTAATCTTTGTGCAAAATGTACCCTTAAAGCAGTAGAAGCAGTAGGGAAAAAACAGTGTAAAGTATCTCTGTTATTGTATTTGTAAGTGACATAGAAACATTTTTACCTTTCTTCTAAAATTGACTTTTTCCTCTACTTGCTTGGCCAACATAGTGAAGTTTCAACACTTATCATAACAGATTTGCAATTCTTCTGAATGCCCATGGATAGTATCTATATCCTATGCAGGTTTGATCTTTAGTCTTGAAGTACTGAAAAAATATGAAGAAAATGAAAAAAAGTAATGCTGCATGGTAATGAAGGGGTTAGCAACCTACAACAGATTAGAACAATGTTGATAAGAACAGGCTATTTAGCCCAACAAAGTTTGCTAATCCTGTTCATGTAATGTTTCCAACACAATATCAAGTCCCTAAAGTACCCCTTCTGCCATAGTACTTGGCATTTTATTCCATTCATCTTTGTATAAAGACAAAAGTCCTAACGTTTGTGTGAAAACACCTCAATGTGTTTCCATTTGTGTCTTTGTGTTCCAGTTGAAGTAGCAACTGTCCTCCAATAAGGCAAATCAATCACTGTCTATACCTGTGTGGAGTTGGAAAATTCTCTTATAGATGGTTGGAAAAAATACTATATTTACTTTCTAGCATGCAATGCAATGTGTGATATACCAAGGTGTCTTATACTGAAAGGCACCATCTTGTCTTGTGTAGCACATCATGTATTATCACGACGTGCTTCACAAAAAAAGATATATTTACAGCATAAGACAGCCCACGGGATTGCAGCACAACTAGTCATGATTCATTCATTCCCTGTACCCACTTCATCCAAGGGAAGTGGCAGTATCTGATGTTTAGCTTGATAGCATTTGGGTGGAAAGCAGGAACCAAGCCCGGACAAGGCACCAGTCTTAATAATTGTACCTTTTTTAAGAAGATGGCCTGCTTCAGATCTCAAATTATACAGTATTCTGAAATATTCAATAGTATGGGCATTATTCTCTCTGAAATTCAGTTAGGTGCTTTTGTACTTCTATTGAACAGGGCCGTATCTCTTATTATTTTATGTATTTTGGTCACTCACTCTTGTTTAGGTTTTGAGGTAGTGATTGCTTCTTTTTTACATAACCAGTTTGCAATTAATAACAAGATGCAAATAAAATGGTAATTAAACACTAACTTGGAACTAGTTTCACTCATATCTGTTTTCACCAAGAAACTAAAGTATTAAGAAATGCAGTAAATGAGAAAAACAAAAGTGGAGGACAACAAAAAATTTTGTTAATTTTTCTCAGGAAAGTAAAAGGTATGAAGGTAGTAATTTCTGATATGGAAAAATGAAATTAAGTTGGATAACATGTTTGAATATTATTAATCCTAAAACTATCTTTAAAGAATACCTGGAGCCAGTGTGGCAAACTGTGCTGGGAATTCAAAGAAGACAGATTAACAATATTTCTCTCTCTGTGTCTCTCTATCCTGTTGCAAGAAACTATAATCTGTGTTGGTCCGAGTTAAAGAGATTTGTGGACCTGGAAGGTGAGGTGCTGTCTGTAACATCAGAGAATACCCACAGTGTCAGGTTAGAAGTGTTTCAAAGGGTGGTCTTCATTCTCCTGAGCAAAAGTCTGAGAATGTCTGTGTTAATTTTAATTCTCTCTGTTTGTAACTGTAGGTTGTCTCTGTATGCCAGATTCCTCTCACATCTCAAAGGGGTGCACAGTACGTTAACTGTTACCCCAACATTGGCCTGATGTTAAGGAATGTGCTTGTGTTTGTGGGTGTGCACTGTGATGGACTGACATATTATGATACTGGCATGCTATTGGCATGCTTCTTCTTGTAAGAAGTTACCTGGAGGTAAAGAAAACTGAGTAATCAGTAATTTGTACCAATCCAACCAGTCCAAATACTTAATTAAGGATCAGGCAAAGGGCAAGGAAAGGGTCAAAACTGAAAGTCAACAAGAGAGAAACATCAAAGTCAAATTATAAACTAAAAAAGAGTTTTGTTTCAAAATACTAGAAATCAGAGTTCAAAGTAAGCGATTCACTAAGCTTGGTCCAAACTTGGATACACGTGCCTTCATTAGGATGATCTTTATAACGGCCCGTCAGTGATGTCACAAACAGAGCAGCCCCAGTGCTTCATGGGAAGCCTCGTGGAAAAGATGATGCAAGCACATCAAATAGCAACACCATTTCTCAAACAAAATGGCACTGAGAATGACGGTAGAAATATTAAACTTCTAAAACCAAGCTCTAAACAATATTCTGATTGCAGAATTGGATTCCTTGGCTGTTAAAACCCCTAAAATGAGTCTATGATTAATAGCCCATCTTCAGGAAAACCCAAGAAAAAATACAAATAAACTTCTGTCATAACAGACAATAATAACCTAATTAATTTTATTGCATACTGAATTAATAATGTAAAATTATTGGTGGAATGTGATTTTCTTGTCACGTTCCAAAGATGTATATTTTCTAAATTAACCCTGTGTAGGACAGTGTTGATGTATGTGTTTGTATCCTGAAAATGGACTGGCTCCAAGGTTAATAACTCATTTGCACTGAATGATAGTTGGTCAGAGTAACTAAATGCAAATTTGCAGTGGAAAAAAATAACATCAATTTAAGTGGATGAGTAGATGGATGCTGCTGTCTCAATGCACCAGAAATACTGCACAAGGCACACAGGGAGAACATAAAAACCAGGCATTTTCCCTGAGCAATTTCCTTAAGCCCTGCCTTCCCATGATTTCACTTACTGACTAGTAGGTGGGGCGGCTTGTCAACTTCCACGAAGTACTCTCCCCATGTCCTTCTTCTTATGAGCCTGACATCTCTTTCCTGTGCCATTGAACATTAGCTATAACTCTCCTTCAGATGCAGGACTATTTAAGCCCTGCTGTTAGGTCACTTTAAACATTTTTTCTAGGGTCAGGGCAGCCTAATGTGTCTAAAGGAACACAAAAATAGAACCCCTGGAAACACCTGTAGCCTTTACAGGTTAACTGGGGGCAGGGTGCTGGCCACTTACAATTGTTTTTTGGTCTTGGCCTACTTAAGACCCTTCAGCTTCAACCTGTTGGCCAGAAGATGTTAAGGGCCCCTTGATCTCTCTCAAACTCTGCAAGTCGAAGGTCAGGTATACACAGCCCATGCTGTGTTGTCTGGCCACTTGTTGTTTTTTGAGAGACTTGTATTGCTGTTCTTTTGGGTGCCACTCTCTCTCCAGTATCTCTTTCATTCTGATTCTTCTGGAGGTTTTTGTTCCAGGACACCATGTTTGATAGGACTCACCCCTCCATAATGTTTGGGACAAAGACACATTTTTCTTTGTTTCACCCCTCTGCTCCACAGTTTAAAATTACAAATCAAACAATTCAGATGTGATTAAAGTGTACATTGCAGATTCTAGTTTAAGGGCATTTTTATACATTTCTGCCACATGTAGAAATTGCAACACTTTTTATACATGGTCACCCCATTTTAGAGCACCAAATGTTTGGGACAATTGGCGTCACAGATGTTTGTGAATACTCAAGTGTGTTTCATTGATTCTTTAGTGCAGGCACAAAATAACTAGGCTTACTTCTACATATAGACTACCTTTGGAGTCTGTATTTGCCATTGTTCAACATGAGGACAAGAGCTGTGTCAATGAAAGTCAAATAAGCCATTAAGAGGCTCAAAGACAAGAATAAAACCTTTAGAGACATCGGAAAATCCCTTAGGATTGCCTAAATCATCTATCTGGGATATTATTAATAAGAAAGAATGCACTGGTGAGCTCAGTAATAGCAAAAGGACTGGTGGGCCAAAGAAGACCTCCACTGCTGATGACCGAAGAATCCTCACTATGGTAAAGAAAAAGCCCCAAACGCATATCCAACTCATCAGAAACAGTCTTCAGGAGGCAGATGTGTATCTGTCAGGGACTACTATCTGCAGTAGACTTTATGAACAGAAATACAGAGACCTCACTCTAATATGCAAGCCACTAGTTAGCCACAAAAACAGGAGGGCCAGATTACAGTTTGCGAAAAAGTACTTTATAAAGCGTGCAGAATTCTGGAAAAAAAGGTCTTGTGGACAGATGAGACAAAGGTGAATCTGAATCTGAGTGATGTCAAGAGTAGAGTGTGGAGATGAAAAGGAACTGCCCAAGATCCAAAGCATACCATATCAGCTGTTAAACATGGTGGTGGGGATGTTATGCCTTAGGCGTGTATGGCTACCACAGGTACTGGCACACTTTCCTTCACTGATGATAGTGAGAAGTCAAGCAAAATGACACCTTTTATTGGCTAACTAAAAAGATTACAATATGCAAGCTTTCATATTGTAATCTTTTTAGTTAGCCAATAAAAGGTGTAATTTTGCTTGACTTCTCACTACATCCATAATAGCTAACATGGTGCAACACCCTAGTACTTCACTGATGATGTAACTGCCGATGGCAGTGGCAAAATGAATTCTGAGGTGTAAAGTAACATGTTATCTGCTCAGGTTCCAGGAAATACCTCCAAACTCGTTGGATGGTGCCTCATCCTACCACAAGATAATGATCCCAAACACAGGAGTTTTCCAACACCCAATCTTAGCTTACCTCTGGCTGCTGGCTCTATTCTCTTTCTCTTGTGGGAGGGTTGAATTTTGGTTTGTTTCTTTAGTTTGACTTGAATGTATGGAATGCTAATCGCTTGTAATTAAAATCAATAAATAAATAAAATAAAAAAATTAGAAAAGTCTTGAATGGCCAAGCCAGTCACTCGATTTAAATCCAAATGAGCATGCCTTCCATATGTTAAAGAGAAAACCAAAGGAGACAAACCTCCAAAACAAGCAGGAGCTGAAGATGGCTGCATTAGAGACTTGGCATAGCATCATCAGAGAAGATTCTCAGTACCCAGTGATGTCATTACATACAAGGGATAAGCAACAAAGTACTAAATATGATTGCTTTAATATACCTGTCATTGCTATGTTTCAAACACTGTGGTGCCCTGAAATGGGGGTGGGGCATGTAGAAAAAGATTGGTCATTTCTACATGGTGTGACTAAATGAATTTAAATACCACTAAATTAAAATCTGGAATGTGCACTTTAATCACATCTGAATTGTTTGATTTGTGATTTTAAACTGTGGAGCAAAGGGGTAAATCAAGTGAAAATGTGTCTTTATCCCAAACATTATGGAAGGTGCTGTATTTTATTTTGAACTTTGTAATTGTGAGGTGCTCTGGTTTCATGAACAACCTTACCATTCTGGCAGTGCCATTGTCTCTTGTAATCTCTTGCAAACTAGGCATATTAAGAAAAAGTAAATTTGAACAAAGCTTTTATATGCTCAGGCAGAAAAAAGAAAACAATTGAAAACACTCAGTTAAGCATGTTTCAGTTAGAAATCTTTAAAAAAGGCAGGGAGGAATAAATTCCAGTTCAATGCCCTTACAAAAAGCTACAGCTACACACAATACAGACATCAGAATTAGCCAGGAGTAGAGATATAGTCAGAAGGCCAAAATTAATTAAGTGTATACACTATTACCCAGGAAAGCAAAACTAAATGGGTGTAGACAACAGTTAGGCAGATGCAGAAATCAGGGGACAAAACAAAGAAAGTGTAGAAATCTCTCCCTCATCTTAACCACACACAGAAACCAACATCTCGGCTCAGACAGAATACAGAAAAAAAAAAAAGTCAGATACAGAAACTAGCATTCAAATCTAACCAGACAAAGAAACCAGCAGCTAAATTTAAAGGTGAAGAATACAACAGGAAAAAGTAAAGTGCAACAGAAACTAATGCATAAACTTCCTCTGATTAACCAATATTATTATAGAGCAAAACTAATCAGAAAGAGAAACAAGGGCCGCAGCAGAAATGTGCAGAACCTGAAAGGGAACCAGATTGCTATGTAAGGATTTTCAAAATCTCTAACTTTTGGTAATTCATATTCTTCAATGGGTTGTTATCAGTTGCCTTCAAAAGTTGTGGTGTCCTTGTATACTGAAGGATTTAAACATTAATTTTACCCAACTGGGTAATAAAAGACATACTTAGCTGTGAATATAACTCATTCAAACATTTTATGCTTCAATAAGCACAGTAATTTGAGACTTTTTATTGTTGATGGGTCACTTCTGTGCAGCACACAGTATTAATTACTGTTTCTGTCTTGTGCATTGAGAATGCTTGATTTCCAGAAATCTCTAACTCCAAAAGCAGTACTACAGATGTCTTCCCCTTACACTAGGCCCAGTGTATAACTGCCATGCAGTCTAGCTGCTAGTTATATATTATTGTTTTACGGCCATAAATATAATAAGGGTAGCATAAATCTTTTGAGTTATTAAGATCAAGAAAACATTACAGGTCGCTCAGAACACTCTAAACAGTGTGAACCAGAAGGGAACGTTCCACACCACAAACCCAGAGCACAACAACACAAACACATTTTCCTAGGTTCAAAAGACTGTTATTTTCTTCAGTTACCATCACACACATTCCCTTTGCACTTTGAATATACTGCAAAACATTACAATACAATTCTTTGCTTACTCTTCTTTTCCTCTTCTACTACTCTCCATGCAAGCTTTGTCCTTCACCTCCCCTCTCAATTCTGAGTGACCCGGCTGAGGAAGAGGAGCTCCTTTTTAAGCTGAACCCAGGAGTATTTCTGGTGTAATAATATTGTATCCAGGAAGCACTTCTGGTTCATGGGACTCTCCCTCAGCAGCTTCCTACAGAGGCACAGCAGAACCACAACAGGGCTGTGTGTGGGGGCCACAACTCGTGTGGTGCACTGCGGGTGTCCAAAATGGGAGCCCCACTCACTACTGCCACTCAGAGCACATGAGGAACAAATGGCCCCTGGAAGCAGCATACCTTCTGTCCTTTCACTATAGTGGCTTCCTGACCAGAAAAGGGAACACCAAACATCCCAGCTGGGATGTCAATCCATTATGATCCCTTCTTTTCATTACAATGGTAATACTGCACTTTTGTTCTTATTGCTGTTACTGTGGTCAGTTGTGATTTTTCATTCACCTCTGTTTTTCCAAGATCTCCGATCACATCCATCCAACCAAATGTGACAGGAGTTCAATGTTATTTTTCTTTTGTTGTGTATATTTACTGTGTACTGTACACAGTAATATAATTTCCAGATGTTGCAAGTGATGTTGTAGTAATGTTGTATATACTGTAATAGTGTTTGTTTCTTACTATTGTTTTATCTATGGTTGGTACCACCAAACTAAATTTCTATGGATTTACAGGTTACAAGGTAATTATTTTCACTAGCAACTATGTTTCTTGGCAAAAAAATTTAAATAATGTATTCATTACATAATATAAAACAACATTATAATATCTGCTTAATACAATTCAGGGTCATGGAGGGCTAAAGTCTATCTCAGCAGCACTAGGTGCAAGGCAGAAACCACACCTGTCTCAGGGTCTACACAAGTGCAAACACCCACACAGAAGCCAATTTGGAACCATCAATTAATAAAACACAAACATCTTTTAGGATATGGGAGTAGCATCAGATTACCTGGAGGAAAAGCCACACAGTCATGCAGTGAATGTTCAAGTTCAACATGGAACTAGAGCGAGACACAAAAACAGGACACTAGATCTACGAAGCAGCAGTGCTTTCCAATATCCTGCCATCCTCCTTCATTTATAACATAATGCAGTTTTAGATACCACCACAATATTGCAGTTTTTATAGAACAATAACAAATAGCAGTACAGAACACATTATACATTGAATCTGAGTACGGTATATATAATGAAAATCTGACTGTCTCAATTACTCACTCACTTACCCATTCACTCATCAACAAAAACACTGTTTACTGCTTAGTTAAAAAGCTGAAATTTGGCAGGATGATACATCTAGGGCAGTAGGTATCTGTTAAGAAAGAACAATCTGATATATTACAATATTTAGGGGTAAAAAAAAAAAACATACAGTTAAAAAGCTAATTACCCCCAAAATCTCACAAATGCCTTAATGGACTTGACTTAAATTTTAAGAATTATAGAAAAAAAAATGAACCAACTTGTTTTTTATTTGTCAATATTTAATAATATTATGCTTACTTATAGGCTCTGTGCTACATTGAGAATGTGCCTTATGCAAA
This sequence comes from Erpetoichthys calabaricus, assembly GCF_900747795.2. Classification (NCBI taxonomy): domain Eukaryota; kingdom Metazoa; phylum Chordata; class Cladistia; order Polypteriformes; family Polypteridae; genus Erpetoichthys; species Erpetoichthys calabaricus. The sequence continues at coordinate 98,309,961 of NC_041400.2, read as the reverse complement.
TGAAGGAATGACGGGCCACACAAATAGCATCTCTAACCATTAGGGTGGACAGCTGACTGAAGACAGGGCGGTGTCGCGGACAGAAAAAAAAAGATGTGATCACATTCTGAAATGGAAAAAGAAAGTTTGGTAAAGCACAAGAAAGACTCAAAGCTCAATGATTAGACTTAGTGTTGACTACTAGCAATCTTAGATATGTACTGGCTCTAATCTTGGTTATCGGTCCTGCTCTGTCTACCTCCAGCCTCCAGTCATGCTGCTGAAAATCAACCTCGTGTCACACCTCTGCTCTTTGACCATAGTGCTGTAAACTCCAAGGGAGAATCATCGGTCTTAGATAGTGGCACTTGAATTTGTAATGGGCAAACCACAAAAATTGTGCTGGCAACGCTGAAAGCTATTGCTCCATGCTCCTCACTCTTCATGTTAATACATCAGTGTAATGTATTCGGTACCAGCACTTATGTATATCCACTTCAAGCACTACTTTGCATATACATTCTGTAGATGCCACATGGGCTGGACAGGCATCCTGGCCAGGAGAGGGAGCAGACCTGGAAGGAAGGACTGGAAAGGGTGGACAGACAGCCCATTAAAAAGAAAAGATATCGCTTGGGGTTTTTTATTCCCTCAGCACGCTAGGTGGCAGCAGTTGTTATTGGAGCCCAGTGGGAAGTCAGCAGGGCATGCCAGGAAATGTAGTCCGGCAGGGCAGCCCTGCTGGGGTCATGGGGTACCGCAAGAGGGTGCTGCAGGAAGACAAGCTCCCTACTGTGATGGACTTCCGTGTGACCTGTACTTTGATCAGGCAATCACCCTGGCACCGGAAGTATTCCCAGGTCTGTAATAAAAGGGACCACACTGCCTTATCCAGGCAAGTCGGAGCTGGGAGGTAGGCAACACTTGACTGGAGGAGGGCAGTGTGGTGGTGTGAAAATTATTGCAAGGTGATTTTGTGCTTATGGTGATATATTTGAGAGGAGTTGGTTAATAAATCAATCTTTACTTCAACCTGGGACTGTGCTTGTGTGTTTGTGTTGGGGTTTGGGCTTGCTGATGCCTGGCTTTCCTTCACACATTACAACATGCTGCCTGCCAATAATACTAGCTCTTAGTTAAAAAATACAAATATTGTATACAAAAAAGTACTTATTTACATAAAACATCTGATAACCGATGGCATTATAACTGAAGGCCATTGTCTTACAAAATTTCCCGGGTGAAGCTGGGTAACACAGCTAGTACATCATACTGTACATTAGAAGTATGTATCTGTAAATAGTACTGTTTGCATTTTGAAAAGGTACCATCTGGCAAATATCACTTTAATTTTCCAGTTTTCTTTTGAAATTTATAGATAATCTTTTGTACTACTTACAATGGAATAATTAGTAAATGTATTTATTTTGGAATTTTGTGACAGATTTGCACCTCATACTAAGTTGGATCACATGTTGTGCCTGGTGCTGTCAGAATAAACTCAGAGCCACTGAATCCCTATATTGGATTAAAAAGTTAATTTAAATTATACTATATCATTTTCTTTGGATTGTGCAGAATTAGGACTTCATCCCTGTTCTGTTTGAGGTTGATAAGTTGGTTTATTTTGCTGTTTATTTCTTTCTTTTCCTATGTTAATAATTTTTTTGCAGTCATTTATTAGTTTGATTTAATGTGTTTTGTGTTTGTTTTTACTGTATTATTTATGTTCTTTTTCTTTTACACATTGAGCCCCAGGAGGTGCTCTGACACGTTAGCTGTGGAACTGCTTGTGGCTATAGAACACCTGAGATACATCTGAACTATTGTTAAGTCATTAGCTCTTCTTCTTATATTTATGGCATCTTTTCTTGGATTTTGTATTTCTTATTGTATTCTTTCACTTATGGGCTTACTGCTTCCACCAAAGGTATTGCTCTTGGGATTTCAGATTTCACTTTGAATTTCATCTTTTAAGGCAACATTCTGTTTTTTTGCCTTGCAGCCAAGACAGCTCTGGAGTGGCTCTAATTTTTCTTTAATGTGTCTGTCAAAGCCCAGATGTAAACCACATAGAACATTTGTGGAGACATTTGAAGACAGCAGTTTATAGAACCTTCCCCTTTCAATTTAACGGAGCTTGACAGGATCTGCTAGGAAGAATGGGATAAAGTGCCTAAATCCATTGTGTACAAACCTTTGTAGAGTCTTACCCAAGGAGACTCAATGCTGGAATTGCTGCCTGTGGAAGAAAAAATAGACTTAGGGGTCACATGGACATTAGGACAAGGTGTTTTGATATGCTTTCCATATTAAAATATACTATTCATCTTAGCAAAGTATTAATAAATGTCAGAAACCTATTCAGACATATCTGGAAACCTGATAAAGGTCAAGTGAACAACAAAGACAAAGAGATGATACACGAAATGTAATAATAATAATTTTTTGCATTTTTATAGCGCTTTTCTCACTACTTAAAGCACTTAGCAATTGCAGGTTAAGGGCCTTGCTCAAGGGCCCAACAGAGCAGAGTCTCTTTTATTGGCATTTACGGGATTCGAACCGTATGGAACCGTATGGAAAGGTGGGTAAAAAATTAGCAGATGTGTTGTAAACAATCAGAATGGACAGCTGTTACATACAAAGAAATTTCAAGGGCGGTGGCTGAACCCAAAGGAAATAAGAAGAATAAAAATAGACTTATCTCTTATATATATTTCTCTTCTGGTTCGTCCTGCTTCCACTTCAAAACCGGTCCCGCCCACACACAGCCAACACAGCATTTCTCGATTCCTATTTGTCCTTTTCCAAAACCTTCCCCACGCTGCCTGCGGCTCCTCTTCAAAACCAGTCCTGCCCATACGCAGCCAACATGGCATTTCTCGATTTCTATTCGTCCTCTTCCAAACCCTTCCCCACGCTGCCTGCGGCCTCCCATCCCACCTTGCTTTTTTCGTTATACAGTACTGCGACAGTTGTTTCCTAAGCCTTTGTTATAAAATGAACAACAGTATTTTCTCTGTTGACAGGTTTTTGAACAACGTCATCTCTATTCCGGGATCCGGCAACTGTCTGTTCCTATCAGTGGGTTATTTCTTGACACAAACGGTTGATAAAGGCAATGCACTCTCACTACGACATAGGGCACTATACTGGCCTGCTGAGTGTAATACATCCAACAAGTACTCGAGGTGCTGCCACAACGGTAACGTAGCTTTACCACTTTTGCGGGAGCAACCTGTGTCTTACAACAGCTTCTTACACAGCAAACATCAGAAGCTAAAAATTATCGTGAACACAATTGAGAATACAACTCTTCTCTAGCGTTTGCTTCCATGCTTCGATGGGTGCATAGATAACTCAACCTCCTGTCCACGGACCATACTGTTTTAAAATACACGGGCAAATTTATCACCAAATCTCTCCACTATACGCTAACACTTCTACTTCTCCAGGATATGGACAGTTGTATGTTTTTGACACAGCACAAGCTACTGAAGTACGCTTACAAAATAAAGCAAACTCTGCATGCAGAGAAAATGTACTTCTCCAGCTAGATTCCATGCTCAGAACCATCAACCCATTCGCTAAATCATACAAACACATGCATGAAATCGCTCAGTCCAATCCAACAGCATCTGTTCGAATGGTTTTCAAGGAAAACCCTAGGCAGGATTTACGACGATATAATGCCCCGACATGTCACACCGATGTTTCAGCGATTTTTGTCGGAGAAGATGGCAAACCACCTGCCGAAAGGGACATTTGCATCTATCTCTAGGCAACTCCTGTAAACAGATTTCCACACTCAATATAAATTGCGATCCTATGATTAGCAATGAGGAATACATTTAGTATTTTGCACTCCAGCGGCAAACTATTCCAACAGTACGTTGTAGATGCGTATGTTAAAATACAGGGCGCACGTCTCGACTATCTCAGATTACATCAACAAGATCTGCGCGTCGAACTATCAGACGCACTGCAAGCAAACGCTGAAAATAACAACGTACGTGTAGGCAAAATGATCATATTACCGTCCACATTTCCAGGAAGTCCAAGATACATGCAACAAAACTATCAGGATACCATGGCTATCGTACGTAAATTCGGAAAGCCTGATTTATTTATCACTTTCACATGTAATCCTGCTTGGCCGGAAATTCTACATGCACACTGCGCCTTTCAAGAAGTATTTATTTCTTCTTGATTTCTGAATTCCTTTATCACCATTTTCCGTTCCTATTCTTACACCGCCGTATGCTACGGCGGCCGTCGGCTAGTTTTATATAGATTATTTGGGTGTAAACCAATGAACCAATCAGAGTAAATGTATGCATTGTTTGACACTGTATGTAAATTTAATAGTTTATAAAATGAACCGCTATCCTTTGTTTTCTTGGACCGTTCTGATCATGCTCTAGAAAAATGCTCCCTGTTCAAGCAATAGCTCAAAAGTAATAAATTATGAAATAAATCCAGATTACTGACCAAAAGGTTTTATCAGACTTGTCTGATTAGAGGATAAGTTTTATCTTTAATATGTTTGATTTCTACCACAAGCCAAATGGGGCTTCTATAAGCTAAAGGGGCTTCTACAATGTACCAAATTAAGGGTTCAGATTCTTATATGAATAACAGATTTCATTTTCTGACTTTTAATAAATTTGCAAAACTTTCTGAAAGTATGTATACACTTTGCCATTATGGAATATTAACTGTAGGTTGATCAGCAAATATGACAAATTTATCCTTTGAAAATTAAATCTATAACCCAAAAAAGTATGAAGAAAAGGAAGGAGACAGAATACATTCTGAATCCATTGTAATGTTTTGTGCCCATATTCAGAATATAAAATTTAAACAATAAATATTATAGTTTTGCTTTCTATTTGGGTAAGGGTTTTTATAGTTCACCTCTCCCTCTTTGAATAAGGTTAGCATATTTTTTTGAGAGTGCAGGTCTCAGGCCTAATAAGGAGTTTTGGGGACAGCCCTAATTTTTTCTTATGTTATCATAACCAGTTTAGACACAGTAACCACCCAACCCTCTATGTCTTTGGAATGCGGGTGCTAAATAATAAACAAACTCTTTGAAAACAGGGAATACAGAGACAGGTCAGGTCAGGATTTGAAGAAAATATCCTTGAGCTGTGATAGTGCATCTCCTCTAACAAATATCACAAGTTTAAATTCAAGTTAACTGTTGTTTATTATTTGTTCACTATGAGTTGATAGTATTAACTGCAAACATGTTTCCTGCATTTTACAGATTACATCTTTCTGTTTATTGGAAAAACTGGCATTCACCAGAGTGTTTCTTGTGCAAGACATGTCAGTACTTGCTATAATTATTGTCATACAGAGATCAATATGTAGGATGGAGACAGATCCTGAGTAGATAGTTTGAAATATCAAATACAGGAAAATGCTTCTCAAGGACCCGAGACTGAATCTCAGAGAAGTCTGAGTTAAAGCAGACGTCTTTCACTGTATCAAGTAAACCAAATTTACGGTCTCATTATTTAATGAAGAATTCAGCTTTCTGTAATAGGGCTAGTGAAACTTAGTCTCTCTTATCAGAGAGAGAGAGAGAGAAAATAAATGAAAAAGAAACAGATATCTATTCAAGTGGTGCTCTAAATACAAAGGCATGTTTATCAATTAAAACACTTCTCTTTCCTTTATTTTCTCCTAATATCTTGTAGAAATGATTTTCTGACTGTACACTTTCCATAGCCCTACAGGAGCTTTCAAAACAGCAAATTTCGCATTTTCTCAATGTTAAACCCTGTAAGAGTCCATTTAACATTAACTGCAAACCAGAAACACTGTTGTTTTCCTGGTGAAGTCACAAAAAGGCAATATAACAATTAATATCTCTGGTGGTTAAGAATAGGAACACGATACTGACCACTTTCTATTCATTTTTGATTACCTGTTAGCTCTAATCATTTCTTCTAATTTAGATAATAAAAGAAACCTCAGAGAAATATTCTTTCTTTTTCAATTGATTTTTTTCTTTTGTTTTTTAGTTTCAGTATATTTAGTTGAACTGAATCCTATTTTGGGGTGGCACGGTGGCACAGTGGGTAGCGCTGCTGCCTCGCAGTTGGGAGACCTGGGGTCACCTCCCAGGTCCTCCCTGCGTGGAGTTTGCATGTTCTTCCAATGTCTGCGTGGGTTTCCTCCCACAGTCCAAAGACATGCAGGTTAGGTGCATTGGCAATTCTAACTTGTCCCTTGTTTGTGATTGGTGTGTGTGTGCATGTGCCCTGCGGTGGTCTGGCACCCTGCCTGGAGTTTGTTTCCTGCCTTGCGCCCTGTGTTGGCTGGGATTCGCTCCAGCAGACCCCCGTGACCCTGTAGTTAGGATATAGGGGGTTGGATAATGGATGGATGGATGAATCCTATTTTGTCATTTTTACTTCACATGAAAACAATGGTAATATTATAGCTAAAAACCAACAACACCTAATAATAAAAAGCACCTCAATGGAGTTCCCCTTAATGGCACACCCTTGAAGAAATTCTATCATTTATCCCGTTTGTCACAATAGAAGAATGACACTTTTCTTTCAATTTCTAAATGTATGCCTTGGTATAATTTTGTGAAAATGGTGATGTTGTCATTAGCATTTTAGGAGAGAAGATTGCCGATTTTGAATATTTAATAGCAGAGAATGTTTTAGCTTCAGTACGTCTTTAGCCTTAAGTAAGTAATGAGGAATCTGAGTTATCCTGCTATCATATACTATTTTATTTTTACAGATGACAGTTCTAGCTGAGAGGTCCTGCTTGGCTTAAAAATAAATGCTGCATTTGTCATTGTACAACAACACCTGAGGGCAGAGTTTTTTTCTGGTTTCATGGTGGAAAAAAATGTTAATGCTTATTATTCTATATTCTTCTAAAATATGCTATTTTTCTTTTAATAGGCTTTCATATGTGGAGTTGAATTGTCTAATTAAATTCTGTCTTGCTGTGGAGTTCTGAGCTCAGGTTATGTGTGAGTGTCAGGATGTAGGTAAATGCATTGGACACTAAAAGCCAATAGCAACATGGATTTATATAAATAGGGCAACACTTGACAGACAGATCTAGGAAGACAGTAAGATAGCCAAAAGCGGGCATGTGAAGAACAAGGAACTAACTCTCAAAGGCAAATCATTATCATCAAAAAACAAGTGCAACATTATACATAAAAAAGCTCAAGAAGCTTGAAAGAGATGGAAACTTTCATAAAAATAAAACAGCAAATCCAAGTATGATAATTTGAACACAGCATGCTTAAGTAATTTATTAAAGTTCTGTTTGTGTGCATGAGACACATGAAATGTTACCTTGCAAAAAACACTGTCTATTATCATCATGAGGTGAGATTCATGTATCTAGGGGTCCCAAATGTATTGTCTTTTAATGTCTAGGATGCTCAAAACTTTATTGTATGATTAAATTAATTTAGCTATAGAAACACAGCATATACCTATATGAGTGTATCAGCTGCAAACAAAATAAATTACAAATCAAGAGAAACATCATAAAAAGTATTGCTCTGCAGTTAATCATGTTATTTGGAAAAGTTACACACACAATTTAACTTATGTAAAATAATGTGCTACACAACTGACCTTTTAGAAGCTAAAATAAAGAAGATGAGTAATAAATGATTCATAATGAACTGTCTTTAATAAATCAGTGTGTAAACCTTGAACCACTGGCTTATCAGACATTTACATCTACAGGAACTGCTCATACCCAACAGATCAGGTGAAACCGGAGATATGATAGTGGCTTTTCTACATACAAGAAAATTCTCATGAATAAGTTTCTGGTTTTCACTTAATTGCTTGCCTTAGAAATTAGTTTGATGATCACAGGAACTACTGTACATGACAATTTGCATTGAATAGGGGACTTCCCATACACTTAAATTAGTAAACATAGTGTTTTCAAAGTATTGGTATATTAGTAGAATAAGAGTTGCTGCTCGGGAAAGTTGTCCACACAGGATGATTCAAAATGAAAGAAAATACATGTCTCTTTAGAATGAGAGGAACTGAAACATGTTCTAAAACCAGATGTGTTTCTTTAATTATTTTGTTTATCAATCAGGTGCCACCAGGTTATTATTCCCATTACCAGCACATGGCTCCAGCACACTGTACCTTGCGTCAACAGCTTGACCCTTTAAATGTGATGCATAGATTCATTCGATAGTGAGATTAAAACTATCAAATTAAATACGCATTCTTTCTCTGTTTCCTGGTTTCCAATTCTACCATATCTCTCTCTGACATTGATATCTGGATTACGATTAGCCTATGGTGTTTATGACTTGGTCTTTATGGTTTTGACTCATTTCTGGTTTGACAAACGCTTCATTTACTGGTCCTTTTTTGCCATCAGGCAGAATAGTGGCAACCTCAGTAAAGTGACCTATGATCATGGGTTTATAATGGGAAAGTGAACACAAAATGAAGTGATATGCTGGGAATAAAAAGAAAAGCATCAACATCTGCTGAACATCAAGCAAACTGCAAATGTTGATTATGTGCTGAAGAACACCAAGATAGGAAGAATAAGAACAATAGGTGCAGTGCCATCTGCTGAAAGTCAAGTGCGGGATGCAGAATGCAAGAACAACAAAGATGGAGAGATGCATGCTGAAAATTGCACAGAAAATTTACTGTTGTTTATATCTAGCATCTTGTTGGGTCATACACCCCCCTCCCATAAGAAAATAAGACGCTGAACCACACTGACCTACAAGAAATAATACTGAAATCGTACAGCAGACAAATGCAATGGTTCATATGCATGCAACACAAAATCCAGGATATAGAATGCAAGAATAAGAAAGACACAGGAATGCACAGCGACAATCAAGAAGATCATCAATTAGTTGAAACTCCTAACCATATGAATGCATAAGGTGGATAAGTCTCTAGCCCCTGGTGTCTGTGCATGTTTCAGTATCATTTACTAGGCCATTAAAACACTGTTGTACTAATTGGCAGGTTTCTGAGGAACTTAATTGTTTAATATTATATCAAGAAATAAGGTGCTTTCTTTAGGGGAAACCAGCAAGAATATTTAGTAATCCAGTGAGGATAAAAGTACCTAAGAAAATGCAAGAAGCTGAGTATCAAACTGCAAGTGAAAAGCTAAAATTTACTTAAAAAAAAGCAAAAAGGTCCTATTTGTAATTGTGGTGAGAGAGGACATGCAGGTGATGGGTGTAACAGAACAAGATGCAGAGGACAAAAATATATGGAAGATGATGATCCGCTGTGGCAACCCCTAACGGGAGTAGTTTGAAAGAAGAGGAAGATCCTTTTCTTCAATACTTTCTCTTATTACTTAATTGGATCCAGATCTTAGCCTTAAGTCAGAGCATGCTATTATTTTTTATAATCACATAATGGCATCATGTGTCCTGACACTGACAAGTCGTGTGACTGGCAATGGATGTCATCACCACACTCATGAAAGTGAGGGTGAAAAAGACTGACCACAAAATGGCAGTGCAGTGATAAACCAAAATATCAATAATATACAAAAACAAATAACATCAATACTTTTAAACAGTGGAATACGCAAGGGCGGAACAGTGGCGCAGTGGTAGCGCTGCTGCCTCACAGTAAGGAGACCAGGGTTCGCTTCCTAGGTCCTCCCTGCGTGGAGTTTGCATGTTCTCCTCGTGTCTGCGTGGGTTTCCTCTGGGTGCTCCAGTTTTCTCCCACAGTCCAAAGACATGCAGGTTAGGTCGATTGGCGATTCTAAATTGGCCCTAGTGTGTGGGTGTGTGTGTGTGTCCTGCGGTGGGTTGGCATCCTGCCCGGGATTTGTTCCCTGCCTTGCGCCCTGTGTTGGCTGGGATTGGCTCCAGCAGACCCCCATGACCCTGTGTTCGGATTCAGCGGGTTGGAAAATGAATGCATGTACTAAACAAGCAATTCATATGACAGAATAATGCAGGATCAATGAAAAAATTACTGCAAAAAACAAATGAAACTATATACTGTAAAAATGATAGAGAACTGTGATTAAATAAGTCAATTTTATAGTCCAATAAGTACTAAAATGATTAATTATATCAACTATGTCTGTAGAAGAACTGAGACTGAATGTCATATCAGTAAAGAGGGTTTTATTCTCAACAGAGTCTGGCTACAGCCCTCCAGCGGCCGACGCCTCTGTCGCTGCTTGCCACAGTTCCCTGTGACATAATTCAAAGGCATGTGGCTCGTGCACAGAACACTTTAGGAAGCTCTTGGAGGTTAGAGAATTAAGGCAGGGGTACAGTATGTGTACAGTTTGCCAATTTATCAACCAAACAGTACATAACTTACTGTACATCATTAGATGAGCTTACCACACTTTAGAAAAATACAGAAATTATCTAAGGTTCAAATATTGTTTGAATCACATGATAGAATGTACATTACTTATAATCTCTAAAATGCACACAAGACAACAAATATAACCCTTCACAGAAGAACTTTAAACTAGTACTTTAAATTAGAATTTTTAAACACTTTCAGTTTAGGTATTATTAACAATTTTGGATGATCCACTGTGGCAACCCCGAATGGGAGCAGCCGAAAGAAGAAGAAGATTAAACAGAGACATCTAACACATTTTACTTATTGCTCATTCAAGAAATAAAAAAACAAAATGTAGACATTTGTTAGCAAGTTCATACCATTATGACAATATATAAATTATTTGAAAAAACATAAATAAAAACAGAAATCTAAGCATGAATTTACAAGAAATATTTATATTCAAATAGCTTGCTTCATCTCACCCCACAAATGCTAAACTGCATTTTAATGTGATGACTAGGGAGGCCACTGCAGTTTGCTAAATTCACTGAAATGCTCATGGGGATATTTGAGGCCTTTATTAGTCTGACATTTAGCATTACATTTCTAAATAGTTCTTTCACAGTTGGGTACAGTGCTGTCATAAATGAATGCATCAGATAGGAAACAATGCCTAGAGATCATATAAAATTAAGTTTAGCATTAAAGGGATCAATGTGTGTGTCATGAAAACACAGGACACATAAACTAATACTGTGTGTGAAAAGATTTTAAGAAGCATGGGTCAGGTAGAATCACTTAACTATAAAGTAGCTACAGTTAGGTCCATAAATATTTGGACAGAGACAACTTTTTTCTAATTTTGGTCCTGTACATTACCACAATGAATTTTAAATGAAACAACTCAGATGCAGTTGAAGTGCAGACTTTCAGCTTTAATTCAGTGGGGTGAGCAAAACAATTGCATAAAAATGTGAGGCAACTAAAGCATTTTTTTAATACAATCCCTTCATTTCAGGGGCTCAAAAGTAATTGGACAAATTAAATAACTGGAAATAAAATGTTCATTTCTAATACTTGGTTGAAAACCCTTTGCTGGCAATGACAGCCTGAAGTCTTGAACTCGTGGACATCACCAGATGCTGGGTTTCCTCCTTTTTAATGCTCTGTCAGGCCTTTACTGCAGCGGCTTTCAGTTGCTGTTTGTTTGTGGGCCTTTCTGTTTGAAGTTTAGTCTTCAACAAGTGAAATGCATGCTCAATTGGGTTAAGATCAGGTGACTGACTTGGCCATTCAAGAATTTTCCACTTCTTTGCTTTAATAAACTCCTGAGTTGCTTTGGCTGTATGTTTTGGGTCATTGTCCATCTGTATCATGAAACGCCGCCCAATCAATTTGACTGCATTTAGCTGGATTTGAGGAGACAGTATGTCTCTGAACACCTCAGAATTCATTTGGCTGCTTCTGTCCTGTGTCACATCATCAATAAACACTAGTGTCCCAGTGCCACTGGCAGCTATGTACACCCAAACCATCACACTGCCTCCACCGTGTTTTACAGATGATGTAGTATGCTTTGGATAATAAGCTGTTCCACGCCTTCTCCATACTTTTTTCTTGCCATCATTCTGGTAGAGGTTGATCTTGGTTTTCATCTGTCCAAAGAATGTTTCTCTATTCTTTTTCCATCTTTTTTAGATGTTCTTTAGCAAAGTCCAATCTAACCTTTCTATTCTTGAGGCTTATGAGTGGCTTGCACCTTGCAGTGCACCCTCTGTATTTACTTTCATGCAGTCTTCTCTTTATGGCAGACTTGGATATCGATACGTCTACCCCCCGGAGAGTGTTGTTCACTTGATTGGCTGTTGTGAAGGGGTTTCTCTTCACCATGGAAATGATTCTGCGATCATCCACCACTGTTGTCTTCCGTGGATGTCCAGGTCTTTTTGCGTTGCTGAATTCACCAGTGCTTGCTTTCTTTCTCAGGATGTACCAAACTGTAGATTTTGCCACTCGTAATATTGTAGCAATTTCTCGGATAGGTTTTTTCTGTTTTCGCAGCTTAAGGATGGCTTCTTTCACCTGCATGGAGAGCTCCTCTGACCACATGTTGTCTGTTCACAGCAAAATCTTCCACATGCAAGCACCACACTTCAAATCAACCCCAGGCCTTTTATCTGCTTAATTGATAATGACATAACGACAGACTTGCCCACACCTGCCCATGAAATAGCCTTTGAGTCAATTGTCCAATTACTTTTGAGCCCCTGAAATGAAGGGATTGTGTTAAAAAAATGCTTTAGTTGCCTCACATTTTTATGCAATCGTTTTGTTCACCCCACTGAATTAAAGCTGAAAGTCTGCATCGGAGTTGTTTCATTTAAAATTCACTGTGGTAATGTACAGAACCAAAATTAGAAAAAAGTTGTCTCTGTCCAAATATTTATGGACCTAACTGTATATGCATGTGAGGATACTCAGTGCATCTAATTCTAATTTTGAACAGACTATTGCATAATTATCAGCATTTGGATACAATTAATTAAATAGTAATTTATGCAGTTGGAGATAAAATAAATACGTTTACATTTGGTAATACAGTTACACCCTTTGATATTTGGCTTTAATGTATAGATTTGAATTGGAAACAGAAATACAAAACAAACCTTTTATTATAAAAGCCTCTATTTTAAATGCCATTATCTCCACATATGATGTTTTTGCTGACTGATCAGTTAGTTTCATAGGAAGGCCACGTTTACATTAGAAAACATATGCAACTCAAATACACTTTATTTTGTATTTGTTTTCATTACAGTATAGTATAAATAATAATGCACATATTTGAAATACTTATATCATAATTTATGTTTTTATTTGGCAAACATACATCCATTTTCTAAATCCAGCCCTGGAAGGTCTGTGCACATACCCACCTTTTAGTGTCTAATATTAATACACATTGTTTGTGTTTTAGATAATGGAGAAAACTGAAATACTTAAAGAAAACCGGAAAATGTACAAATTTCACACTGGCAGTGGCCGAACTCTAAGTTAGTGATTTTCACGTTCAGCCCTAGAAGACCCACATGGTTGCAGATTTAGATTTCTACCTGTTTCACAACAAGTGTGTCAATCATACTTTTCATAGATCTCATTGTTTAGGGATTTGACTAACAAAAATTTCTAAGAAAAATGTATAAATATTTGTATTTGTTGCCAAAGCATTAAATGATTTTGTTTCTTGGGCCATTTTCATTGTAATTGACCCATCTCTGTAGAATTTGCTCTCTTAATTGTATCCTGCTGATGATTATCAATGAGCAAGGCAAACACTGGTGCAAACAGCACTGAATATTTAAAAGACCCAATTACTTCATTGCCAATTTTACTTGCCTGCTCATTTTGAAACATTTCTTACAAATACAATGGCAGGTGAATATGGTACTGAAGTAATTGCTCCCTTTAGCATTCGGTGTTGTCAGCATCGGAATACAATTAAGGGAACAGACTCTATAGAGAAGGATGATATAAAAAGAAAACAGCAAGGAAAATGTAAGAATTTAAGGTTTTAACAAATATACAAATATTTCTGAATTCTTACACTAAGATAATATAAAAGAATAGTTTACTAGACAATGAGATCAATTAAAAGTAAGAATGATGTACTAATCTTGAAATTAGTTGAATTAAAAAAGAAAAAAAACTGCAGCAATGGGAAGCCCCGGGGACTGAACCTGGGAACCACTGTTCTGTGTTGCCATGTACTTTACATGACTGCATTACAATTTATTCTCTGTGACCATCTAATGGAGAATGCAGTTTCAGAAGATCAATGATTTGGCTGTAAAAATGATTGTGCTGATTTTGGTCACCCATTATTCAAACAGCTTAACCTAGGTCATGATCACTATGGCCAACGCCTATCCCTCCAGTACAGGTCACCAGCCCATTGTAGGTTACTACCACCTGCAAACACTGAGTGTAGAAATGCTAATTACACTAATAAGAACATGTTTGTTATGTGGAAAGAAAACAAGAGAATATGCTAAACTCACAGTGCCAGTGACTTTGGTTGAGATTAAAACCCATGACTCTGGAACTGTGAGACAACAGCACTAACCACTTTACCAGCCTCTGTGCATAAAATTGCTACAACAAATAGCAAAATTAATGAACTTTACATTTCAAATCATTCAGTAGGTAATTCTAATTCTATCAGTCCCAATAATGTGCTGATGAATGAATTTCATAAATCTATTTAGTGATTTGTTGGGAAACCATCAGTTGCAAGGCTAGAAATCAACCCTGACTTGGCTGCTAGTCCATTCCAACTCTATTAACAGAAATGATATGTGGATTCTTATGAGATGAGATTTTGATTGTAAGTAATAATAGTCACATTTCAATGTTAAAAGGTGTTATTTCTTCCAAATTAAAAAAAGGAATATTTTAATTTTTAATGTCTAATTTACAGACCTCAGAAAAGATTCAGTTAAAAATATATTTAAAAAATGAACAATCTCTGTTTTGAATTGTGTAAAATTAGGTGTCGTAGAATTTTCTATGAGTAATAAATAAACTGAAGGTATAATAACTTTTATATTCTGCAGTGCCATCACAAATAAACAAAGCATCCATGTTCTTTAGGCAAACATCACCACTGACAGTCATCTCAATAAGATTACTCAAGATGACACCAAAACAATTTAGTCCAAATAAAAACAAAATTATCAAGAATTAAATGCTAATGATGATCCATTACTGCCATCTTCTGGATGGAGATTCTAACTTATTTTACTTACCATTTCTTATACTTCTAGAGTGTTTATACATTTCTGTATCTTTTAAATATTCAGTAAAGAATTTAAAAAATAGACTCTTACTTTTGATTATATTATTAACTACATCTTTTTAAATTGCTAAAGGGGTGTTCTTTTTGTTTAAATTTACCAATTATCTTTTGTCTTACCTTACTACATTTCAAACACAAGACTATGTAGAGTTTCATGTTTCTTTACTATCAAATTGCTTCTATTTCCATGTTTTATGCATGCCCCTATAATAACAGTTTAGATTCAGAATAACATGCCAAGCCTTTATCTATTCAAAATAATTTCTTTCTTTCTAACTCACTCTCTGGGAGCCTTGTCTGTTGTCTCAGTGTATGCTCTGACTGCAGTGAGTGATGTCTTGGTGAGGGAGACACTTCATTTAAGCTTTGTTCGGTAGTTGATGGGTGCCCGCAAGGTGACACTCCTCTGGTTATGGGTGATTTCAATGAGACCACTGGCACTGACAGGACTGGCTATGAGGATTGTGTCAGTCCCCATGGGTCTGTGTTCCTTGGAGAATAGCAGTCAGGGCGGTTGATGGAATGGACCTTATGAATTACACTGCAATTGTGACCCGCTGGGCTGGCTACTTTAAGCAGCTGTTTAAAGTTGATTCTCTGGCTCGGACATCGGACATCTCTGGGTTCTTGTGGCTGATCCTTCAATTAACTGTGAATCACCCAATCTCACTGAGATTGCACAGTTGGTAAACCAGCTGAGGGTAGGGAAGGCTGCAGGGATCTAGGTATCCAGGGAGTACTTTTCCAGGCTGGTGGTAAGGCTGTCCTCCTGGCATTGCAAGCAATCTTTGGTTCCATTCGGGAGACTTGTGTCATCCCAACGGACTGGAAAATGGGACTTGTTGTCCCTATCTGGAAAGGAAGAGTGATCACCTGTACTGTTCTGTGGAAAACTGTAGGGGAATAACACTGCTCTCAGTGTTGGGTAAGGTCCTTGCTAGGGTCATCCTCAATAAGATCCGTGATCACTTGCTTACCTAGCAGTGACCAGAGCAGTCTGGTTATACATCTAAGAAACCTACCATCGACTGCATCCTGGCACTCATGGAGCACAAACGCAAATATCAGCAGAGTTTCTTTGCAGCCTTTGTTGATTTTCGTAAAGCGTCCAACTCAGTTGATTGAGCTGACCTGTGGGACATCCTGAGACTTTGCAGAATACCCCCAAAGTTGCTATATCATATCATGGCTGGCCTGTACATTGGTACGGTGAGTGCTATGCAGAGTGGAGGCAGAGCCTCTGTGTTTTTCCCAGTTTATTCTGGGGTTTGTCAGGGGTGTGTTCTTGTTCCCACTCTGTTCAATGCTTGCATGGACTGTGTGTTGGGCAAGGTTTTGGGGTCCAGCGGCTGTGGGACATCTGTTGTTGAAGTGAAATTCACTGATCTTGACTTTGCTGGCTCTGATCAGGGCGCTCGAGAGACTGACCAAGCATCTGAGTGTCGGGGCTTGCGAGTGTCCTGGATAAAAACCAGGATCCAGGTCTTTAATGATCTTTTGGGCACAGCCATCAGTACTGTGTCTGTCTGTGACAAAAATAGTGATTGGCAAAAATGGATATAATGTGGTTATTAGAAATAAACTTGATGCATTAGGATTAAAAGTCAAAACGGAGGTAAAGAATTTAGGGGTAACTATTGACTCTGACCTGAATTTTAAATCGCATATTAATCAGATTACTAGGACAGCATTTTATCACTTAAGAAATACAGCAAAAGTTAGACCTCTTATAACATTGCAAGATGCTGAGATATTAGTTCACGCTTTTTTTTCAGTCGGCCAGATTACTGTAACGCACTCCATTCAGAACTACCCAAAAAAGACATCAATCGATTGCAACTCGTGCAGATTGCAGCTGCTAGAATCTTATCTAGGAAAAGCAAATCCGAGCACATCTCTCCAGTTTTGATGTCACTACATTGGTTACATGTGTCATTTAGAATTGACTTTAAAACACTGCTGATGGTTTACAAAGCCTTAAATAATCTCGCTCCATCCTATATTTCAGAATGTCTTTCACCTTACACTCCAAATCGTAACCTTGGATCTTCAAATGAGTGTCTTGTTATAATTCCAAGAGCTAAACTTAAAAGAATTGGTGAGGTAGCCTTCTGCTGTTATGCACCTAAAATCTGGAATAGCTTGCGAATAGGAATTCGCCAGGCTAATGAGCACAGCTCATTATTTTAACATGACTTTCTAATAGCTTCATCTTAGTTTAATCCTGAAACTCTGTATTTGCATTTAATTATCATTATCATTCCTGGTGGCTCCGTAATCCGTACTAACCCCTACTTCCTCTGCTGTTCTTTTTCCATTTTTCTGTGGTGGCAATCTGTGCCACCACCACCCGATCAAAGCACCGTGATGTCCCTACATTAATGGATTAAAGGCCAGAAGTCCACATGACTGTCATCATCAAGTTCTTCCATGTGAACCCTGAATTTTTTTTGTTTTTTCTGTCCTCCCTGGCCATCGAACCTTACTTTTATTCTATGTTAATTAGTGTTCCATAATTCTATTTTCTTATTTATTTTGTCTATTTCTTCACCATATAAAGCACTTTGAGCTACATCATTTGTATGAAAATGTGCTATATAAATAAATGTTGTTGTTGTCTGCAGAGGGATTGTCAACCTTGTCAAGAAGTTTACTCACCTCGGCAGTGACATTCATATCTCTAGTGATTCTTCCTATAAAGTCAGTACTGTATATAAATTGGGAGAGCATGGGTGGGTTCATGAGGTCATTAGAAAGGGATGTGTGGTGCTCCCAATATCTTAGCAAAAGAAAGAAGGTCCAAGTCTTTATAGACTATTGGTGCTTCCTGTTTTGTTGTGAGACAAGGACGCTTATCCAGTGCTCTGAGACGAAGACTGGACTCCTTCAGTACTTTGTCTCTATCTATCTATCTTCAAAGAATCCTTGGGTACCGCTCAGTTGATTTTGTGATGAATGAGCACTTGCTCATGAAGCCCAAAATAGGCACATTATTTGCATTTTGAGGGAGCATCGGTTATGGCACTATGGCCATGTGGCATGATTCTGAGGGTGATCCAGTTCACAGGATTCTCATTATTGAGGACACAAGCAGCTGGACCAGGCCAAGGGGATGCCCTTGTAACCCCTTGCTGTGGCAGATAAGATGGCCATTTCGGGGGGGGGGTGGGACTGTACCATGTGTCTCACTGTGGGGTTGCCAACCCGAGCTGTTTCATCGTGTTGTGGGTCTGGCAAGGTGCTGTACCAGTGCATGATCCCCAACCTGACCTTTCTAACTCGAGGACACCATTAACTCTTTCCCCTTATTAGAAGCTTGAACTGAAACAAATGCCTTTCTTTATCATTGTTCTCCCAAATGTTTTGCCATTCCCTAAAAATTGGTTTTTAAATGAGCAGTTTAAAATAACCTCAAAGTATAATACTGTTCCACACAAAAATTATTTAGGAAAATCATCTGCTTTTTCAATTCCATACAATGCTTTACTAGCACGAATCCGCAAAAAAAATAAATCACTGAAATAAAAGCCAGTTATTGCATGTTATACTTCCAAAAAAGATCGTTTCGATTTCATGATTTTTCCTAATCTATATCCTTCAAAATGATGAGTCTCTTAAGGTAACGGCTCTATTAACCTAATTTATCCATTCTAAGGTAGGAATAATAACTGTCATTTCTGCTGGCTAAATACGGTAATTCACCTGATATACTAAAATCCTTTCTATGTACATACAGTATTTCTAAACAGCAGCTCTGTCTATTTAAAAGAGAAACGCTAACAAGAATGTCGACGGGCTTGTCGATTCCTAATAACGTTTTGGGGTTCGTGAGCGGTCCGGGCCTGTCACCCATAACGTCTCCGATCTGCAGCCATACCCTTCTCGGGCCCTGGGAGAGAACACGCGCTGTAAAGTTACCACCTCCTGCAGCCAGGTACTCGGCTGTCAATCTCAGCAAAGACGGAACCGGAAATTAATTATCCTATAAGGTCATCTCCGGCGCCTGTCTAGTTGCCATAGTGATACCAGCTGCTTGCTCCAAGTTATTTCCTTTTACAGCTTAAACGAGAGCCTGAAATGATTTATTTTAGTCGGCGTGCGCTTGAGAGAATTTATATGTTTGTGAGTATCATATATTGTTTACTGTTTCCAGACAAATTACAACTGAAATGTTGTCGTTTTCTTTGAAGTGTTGAGGCGAATAATAAATCAATATATTGCGGTTGTTAGGCCGAATTCATATTTTTATCCCATTATATAGATAAAACACAGCAAAAGTACAGAAAAGGGAATCAAGTGAGCTGAGCTTTCGCTTTTTTTAAACTAGTTTACTTAACGTTTTACCTAAGATGAACTGTAAAAGTCAATTCATGAAGATCCGCCTTTTTATATTCTTATGTACATTCAAAACTACTAGTAGTATGAGCTATGGTGAAAGATCCAAAGAGCTGACTTTTTCATTCTAAACAGAAGCTGAAGTTAAATGCCACCTGCTACTTTAAAAGTATTTAACACGGCCATAGATTAAAGCTAGTGAAGGGTACACTTAGCGCAAATGGTAAGAATGTTTTATGTATAACCATGGCTAATAAACAATGCCATAGAATAGTCTTGTATTTATCAAAGCTTGTTATATGCTTATAGTGTATAGTTATGTTTTTCACCATAGTCTGATCCTACCGTCAGTAAGACCTTAGGGAGTATTTGTGGTTAATCAAACCAGGCAGGAAATTTCATTATTATCTTTGATTTGCCTTCCTGCTGTCTTTAGGATGTTGTCTATTCTCAGTACACCTGTGACTTTGTAATGCACAAAGACTATATTAGCAAATATATTCATATAGTATTCATAAAGAAGTGTAGCTCTAAGCACATTACATATAGTAAAAGAAAAAAAAATTATATTCTTTAATATCCTTATATCCATTTGTAGGCCAGTTTCATCCAGTTCTAGTATCACATAGAGCTGTGGTCTATGCAGGCAAGAACCAACCCTGGGTAGGGTGCCAGTCCAGTACAGTGAGCATTCATCTCATCTACCTGGTTCGACAGTGCATCAGCACTTCAGCAGGTACAGTAATCAGTTTGATAGTGGGGCTCTGTTTTATATTTTGCACTTCAATTTACAGTTCATTTTCTTCATTTACAGTTAGGCTATTTGGCATACTTCTGGTCTGCGTGGTATGTACACTACATGGACAGATGTATGTGAACACTCCTGTAAATTATTGAGTTCAGGTGGTGTTAACAGGTACATAAAATCACATAACCATGCACTGTCCATTGACAAAGATTGGCAGTAGAATGGAAATGAAATTCCCATGGATAAGCTGCAGCACACAAGTCTAAGTATACTATATACAATGCTAGGCTTTGGTTGGGGTGGTGTAAAGCATGCCAACATCATACTCGGGAGCAGTGGAAACATGTTCTCTGGAGTGATGAGTCATGCTTCTCTATATGGCAGACTGATGGATGAATCTGGGGTTGGCAGATGTCAGAAGAACTCTACCTTTTGGAGTGCATAGTGCCTAATGTAAAGTGTGGTGGATGAGGTATAGTGGTCTGGGGCTTTTCTTTCAGGATTAGAGAAAGGCCCTTTGGTTCTAGTCAAGGGTACTGCTAATGCTACAGCATACAAAGACATTTACGACAATTATGCACTTCTCATTTTGCAGCAACAGTTTGGGGAAAGCCATTTATTATTCCAGCATGACTCTGCCCCTGTGCTCAAAGCCAGATATTGTTCGACAAGTGGATGGCCTGCACAGAGCCTGGACCTCCACCCTTTTGAACACCTTTAAGATGAATTGTAACGCCAGGTTTTCTCATTTAACATCAATACCTGACATCACATGTGCTGCTTTGGCTGAATGGGCAAAAAAAATCCCTAATATGCACATCAAAATCTTGTGGAAAGCCTTTCTAGAAGAATGGAGGCTATTGTAGCTTCAAGGAGGGGAACATCTCTATATTAATGCCCATAGTTTTGAAATGGGATGTTACATAGGTGTGATGGTTATGTGTTCTTAAATCTTTTAGTCATATAGTGTATATTGAATCTAGAGGGTTGCCATAAGGGCCTCTCCTATCACATGAATTAAGTTAACACAAAAGACTTTGGGATGTAGGAGGAAAAAAAAAAACATTTCAGACACAAGGTTAATGTGAAAACCCCACACATATAACGACTGGGACTTGATTCAAACCTGGGCCTCTGGAACTGTGAGGATGTAGAACTAACCACTGCACCAATCTGTGCCCTGCCTACTTCTATGCTGTGTTCAGAGTTACTTAAACTTCAGTCTTCTCCTTTCTGTCTTTTACTTAAAAGCAATTGGTATGTTCTCACCAGTATTAATAGAGCATTGTACGTGCATATGATGCTTTATGTGATGAAGGAGACAAGTCTCGTGGTGTCTGTCCATCTAGTACTGATCAGGACTTGATTTCAGTGGCCATTAGAAATTAACTATAACAGTAAAAATGCCCCCAATCTTGATTTTTGCAGTAGACTGGTATGATACTATGTTCTTTCTGATGCCAAGACCGATTCTGGTCATACTGCAGTCAATTGAAGTCTTTTTGACAAATGAATATACACAGGTATCCAGGTGTTTAATGTTTGCAACAGTCTCATTTCCGTTGTCTGTTTCTCTTTCAGATACTATTGGTCATTGTGCTTATTTCCTGGGGATTTGTTATTTATGCTACAAGAACAGCTGCAAAATGGCAACTTGAACTTGATTTTAAGACAAATCTTAATTCCTAATTGCTTTTTCCAAGAGGATTTTAACAATACAGTCAAAGAAACAGAAACACCTAGCTGCTTTTGTGGATGCCTGCTATGTGTGAATTTCCTGCACCTTTTATTGCATTACCAATGGGAAAAGAAACTGCAACTGGTAGAAAGAACCTATTTCTCTTCAGATTGTGAATTACATTTAACAGACTGTTAAGGTAATTTTCAGGGATGCTTTATGGCTATTATTGCAAACATAGTGACCAAAAAACCCACAGTTTTCTTGGCCTTATATTTTATGGTTTACAGTATTTCTGAAATGTCTAATTATCTATGCATTATTTGGAACCACTTTACAGAGAGCCAGAGCTGCTTATGTCACTAGCACCTTATGCACGGCAGAAACCAATGCTGGATGGAATGCTAATTCATCTTTTGCCACTCTCTCATGGACACCCATTCTAGGCTAAAATAAGGATGTCTGTTAATCTGTTTATCAATGGAAGAATACCTGGTGAAAAATCATATAAACGCAGGAAGAATGAATAGGACTATACATGAGCCCAGTGCCCTGGAGTGGTGAGTGCTAACTAGTTAGCCACCAGCCTGCTTAGTTTAACATCAGTCAAATAATATTAAATATGACAATATACAAAAGTTCCTGTGTATTACAGGACTGGAAGTTGCTTGCTTTAGTCTCATATTCAAGAGCTACAACAGTGTATGGTTCTTATCTGTTTTTCTTATTCTTTTTGCTGAGTTCATTGGTTAACTGTTTACATGAGGTATACTGTTTGAATATTTCAATAGTCTGTAAAGTCACATTTACCAAATGCATCCAAGCTATTATCTAATTTTTGTTTTCAAAGAATTTCCATCTGACCGTTGCCAATTATAATAATGTATTGCAGTGATTAATTCTAAAATTCAAACATTAAAGGTTTTTCACTGGAAAATGAGCTGTTTAAATGGTTCCTGAAATTTTATTTAAAGGTTTTGTCTTGAATAAAAAGAAATGGTATATCTTAATGTGATATACTGTATGATCAACCACTGTATTCCAGCATCATGAAATAATGTGTGGAGAAGAAAAAGTTGAAAGCAAGTGTTTGGTAAAATATCCATTTTCTGCCCTGCATAAGTTCAGTTTGTGGCTTTAGGATTTGGCAAAACACTCAATGTATACATTTGTCTTTTTTACTGAGCCATTTGAGAAGTACAACTTGGTATCTCCTTCTTTCATTGTTACTACAAGGTGAATATTGGAGTTGATTGATCACTTTTTTACAATTCTAAAAGATGTCATGTTCACTCAATATCTGGAATTGGACACAGCTCCAGGTTACAACTAAGACTGGATTAAATTCTGAACATTGAACTAGACATAAGAGTACATACAGTATTTAAAAAGAGACGGTGATAGAAATCACAAAACAAACTTGATGAGAAAATTCCATCTTCACTCATAGTAGCCATACAATGGTCATAGTGGCTGTACTAGCAAAAATTCATATTAGTTATACATCTTTTAGGATAACCAGTCAGTTTATATGCTTAATATTTTAAGATCAGTAAGTCCAATTATTTAAGAAAAAACTTGAAACAAACTGTTTAAAAATATTTCACATTCAGTTAAAAGTGTATTCCAGTATCGAGGCTATGGTAGGTATTATTTATTAATCCATTTTCAATATTTGGCATATTTCTATATGATAGTCTTGTAAAGGATAGGGTGTATCCCGATGTACAGGCTAAATTGCTCACTACAGCCTAGTCATTCTGGCCTGCTAATCATCTCCCCGTCTCTAATTGCCACCTAACTGCTAATGTGTGATGAGCATACTGGTGCAGAAATGCAGGTGGATGCTACATATAAGTGGTGGTTGAATTGGCTCCCCACTCACTGAAATGTTTTGAGTAGTGAGAAAACTGCTATTGTAATGGATGGCATACAGAGACTGGACTGGACAGATAGATAGATAGATACTTTATTAATCCCAATGGGAAATTCACAGGAGGACTGGGTAAAATAATTCATTCAGGACATTTTCTCCACTAAAATGTTGGGTAAGATTCCCACACGGATTGCTGCGGGGCATGCTGGAACCCGTAGTCCCGTGATGCAGCCCTGTGGGGTTATGTGGGGGCTGCCAGGGGGAGCTGAAGGGATTAGTAGTCCCTACTTTGTGGGACTTCCAATTGGGCCAGAAATACTTCTGTTGGGTTGTGCTCTAGCGCTGGAAGTGCCCTCGGGTCCAAGATAAAAGGAACCGGCCTACCATATCTGGGCAAGCTGGGGTAAGGTGGAAGTGGACAAAGCCCATTTGGGAGCACTGAAGGCAAGAAGAAGAGAGAGAACAAAAAGTTTGGGTGGTGGTTTGTTTCTCCTTTGTTTAAAGCCTGTTTTGAAAGGCATAAGAATAAACCTTTTATTCACACTGGGTCTTGTGTCTGTGAGGTTGTGTCAGGGGTTTGGGGTGCTGCAAAGCCCCCTGGTGGTTCAAATTATATAAATGTAAAGAATTATTATTTTTATTAATATTGTAGCCAAATAGTGCATGCCTTCTTTGAACGAGTATTTTCAGCAAGAACATCATGGAGTGTTATCAATAATGGTAGTAAACAGATGTATGCAATCCATTGGTATCTACACACCTGAATTCAATAGAACTGTATGCATGTATGATGCTGTACGGAGATGGAGCTGACACTCATTTCGAAGTTAGGTATGCCTAATAATGTGGCCTCCCCGTGTGTGTTATTCTCATAAGAGAAGGCAACATTAGCTGTGAAAGTAAAGCTACCCCAGCATTTGTAGTTTGTAGTGGATACCCAGGATCACATCTTCCTCTCATTACCATCATAGATTCTGGTCCCACTGCAATGGAATGAATTTAACATGAACAAATATCACATTTCAGCTGGTATTGCTGATTCTTTGGGAATTTAATATTTATGCTACACTAACACTTAGGAAGTGACAATTACTACTGGATATTAAGACAGGTTAATTCCTAATTACTTTTTTGTTAACTTGAAACAATTCAGGTAGCTTTCATTGCCATATTAAAAGGATTATGAAATAAGTGGTAGAAACAACTACATCTACAGACTGAAGAATAAGAAATTAAAACTTAAAATATAACATATTTAAATGTTGCTCTGTAACAGGTGGAGTGGTGGCTCTGAGGCTAAGGATCTGCGCTGGTATCCCGAAGGTTGCCGGTTCGAATCCCCGTCAGTGCCAAAAGAGATCCTACTCTGCTGGGCCCTTGAGCAAGGCCCTTAACCTGTAATTGCTCCAGGGGGCGCTGTACAATGGCTGACCCTGCGCTCTGACCCCAAGGGGTATGCGAAAAAAACTAACAAACACTGTTGTAAGTCGCTCTGGATAAGAGCGTCTGCTAAATGATGTAAATGTAAATGTAACACTTATTTCTATAAACCTAATAGCAAAGGCAGCACAACATAGACTGGCCTCCTGTCACCAGCCACCAGTCCAAGCATTCCATCTTTGTGGGAAGAGAATGAATGACCTAACCAACTTCAACAATTAGAAGACACAGTAAATCAACTGTATGTCTATTTTAAACACCAGAACAGGTCCTTGTCCCATGAATTTGGCCCATTCAGAGACAAATGAAGGAGCAACTCTCTTATCAGGTACAGTAGCTATGCCTAATAAACTGGCAACTTGTTGTTAATATACACAGTAAGTAAACAAACTGCACATTTAAAAGTGGCTTTGAACCTGTGAAATGAAGATGATGTGTTAACATTGCTAGTATACCCAACAGTGAGTTAATGTGGATGTATTTTATTTGTTACAATTCACCTTAATACCAAATTGCCCACAATCCATTTTTTTAACAAAACATTACCTTACAATTAGCCAAGTGAGACCGTTTTCTTTTCCCTTTGTAAATCTTGTGTGTGGTTGGGGGGTTACACTGTTGTTTGTTATAATATTGTACTTCTGTATTTATTGTGCTTCTGTAAAATCTAACTTTGCCTTTGGGATATACAGAATGCAGTTCTGCCCCATTATCCTAAACTGGATAATGGGGGAGTACAGTAATGGATGGATATACTAGTATTATCTAATAACCAAGTACAGCCACTATATTTTATTAGTATTATTGGATCTACAATGAAAATTAAAAACTTGTGACTTTACAGTTAGGATTTTTTAATTAAAGATCATGTAGTTATTTTGAGTGCTGGTAAAACATTTGTGATTACCTCTCACACAAGGGCATGTCTAGCATCAATAGAATACATTATGATGTTGACCTATAAATAAAATCCTGTCCTGTTTCTTCCGGGAACTTCCAAAATACTAGAGACATGCTGATAGGTTTAATGAGGAGTTTAAATTGGCAGTCTGGAGGATATCCAATGCATTATACTTGTACCTGTTTATGTGCTTTTCCATTGACAACCTGAAAACTGGCTGAATTCACATAGTTGAAGCTTCCATGGCTTGAAAATGTAACCTTACATTTGGTTCCAGAAAAGCACTTTCTCATCAATGTTGACAGTGTCTCATCATTTGACAGATACAGTATCTTTTTGTCTAGAGATGCAGACTTTTAAGGATATTAATCAATTACATTCTATAGTTTTCATGTTTTTGACATAGGGAAATATTTTAAGTTGCATTTAAAATGTTACAAAACATGTACAAAGCTGTTTGCAATGTTATTAATTAAATAATTGTTAGAATGTGATTTGTTAATTTTTAATGAATCATTCTATTAGCTTTTAGGACTGTTTTCACAACTTTTTTTTACCCTTCTTTGTTAAAGACCAAATGCACCGTACTTAATTTGTATCTATTAAAACGAGGGCTTTATCAGTATATTAAAATCACTGCATTTCTGATAGGTAAGAAATAATGGAAGCCATGGAAGATCAAACAATTCAAAGCCACAGCCGTTTTCATTTTTTAATGATAAATTAAAAGAATCATCTGAGAAAATGAGTACACAGTGAATTACTAATGATGTTCATGGCTTCCATCTTCTGGTAAAGGTGGAAGTATCTCTCCAGTTTCTAAAATTCTGTCACCCTGAAAGAAAAACAAAAACATTTTAATTAACTGAAAATCACAAAGTCATTTGAACCTGCATTTGCTTGTAATCACTACTTAACAGATATACTTCCTTAATTCTCAAGATGCACTGCACACTAGGACAGTGTGTCACATTAATTAAAAAAAAACGAATACACAGTCATACACGTGTGTCAGAGGTAAACACTACCACCCTGGGACACCAGGGGTTGTGACTGCAGACTCTTTTGTCTTTTTTTTCCAACCACTGCTCTGAGAAGATGCACAATGACAGCAACTGACCCTGTCCCTTCAAATCCACAAGGTATAAAACCAGGGCACTCCTAGAAACAGACATCTCATTCGGGACATGAGCCAGCCGCACTATGAAGCTCTCACCGCTGTAGTCTGACTGCTCTCTAGGACCATTTAACTGCAGTTTAAAGCTTTTATGCATTACAGATACTACAGCTAGATACCTGCAGAGGTATTGGATAAACCTCTGACACTCTCAGAATTACTAGACACTAGTGGGGGTTGAATTGAATTTAGTTTTGTTAAGTTTGACTTGCTTGTATGGAATGTTACTTGCTTTTAATAAATTCAATAAAAATAATTAATAAACTGCTGCCAAAGGCTTCTCACATTTTGCTTTTGTTTACTTGTGCTTTTGTGCAACTGTCAGTTCGAACAAACGCATTATTTTGAGTAAACAGGGATTTCTGGTTGGCACCCAAACACTTCATCTCGACTCCTGTCTTATTCATGGCTGACAACAATATACTGCATATATCATAACTTGTATACACTGCAGTACAGTGGTGCAGCAGTGCTACTTCCCAGCTCCAGAGACCCAAGGTTAACTCCACTCTCCCAAGATTTCTCTGGTTTTGCCCATTTCCCCCAACAATTCAAACTCATGTACAACTATAAACTGATGTATGTGCAGGACACCCAGTTCTTGTATCCCTTTGATAGTGTGCTAGAAAATGGGCTTTTGAAAATAAAGGGATGAGTAGATGTTATGCACATGCTTTCATAAGCAGAAAAAGTGTCCATAACCATTTATGAATGGAAATGTACTGATTTTTATTTAAACAGTTAACAAAGATGGAATTACAACTCTTACCCTTAATGTACATAAGACTGTGTTAGAAGGTCAGCACTTAGGTGATAAACGTGACATGGCCAGAGATTTTCAGACATTTAAGCTGACTTGTTCTGGTGACAAGACCAGAAACAGCTATCGTCAAATATGATATACTCCATGACGGGTAGTCATGTAGTGTGACATTCTATATAAAACAAAAGTATTTTCCCCAATTGACCTTAAATCAATTTTGCCAAAGTCTGTTTAGCATAACTTTCATTTTCCTTAAGAACGTCTCGCAGTGATGTCCTGAGAAGAAAATGTCATGTAAATAGCAGATCACCTCACTTACAGTGCATCCGGAAAGTATTCACAGCGCATCACTTTTTCCACATTTTGTTATATTACAGCCTTATTCCAAAATGGATTAAATTCATTTTTTTCCTCAGAGTTCTACACACAACACCCCATAATGACAACATGAAAAAAGTTTACTTGAGGTTTTTGCAAATTTATTAAAAATAAAAAAACTGAGAAATCACATGTACATAAGTATTCACAGCCTTTGCTCAATACTTTGTCTCAAGTCTTTTTGAATATGATGCCACAAGCTTGGCACATCTATCCTTGGCCAGTTTCGCCCATTCTTCTTTGCAGCACCTCTCAAGCTCCATCAGGTTGGATGGGAAGCGTCGGTGCACAGCAATTTTAACATCCCTCCAGAGATGTTCAATCGGATTCAAGTCTGGGCTCTGGCTGGGCCACTCAAGGACATTCACAGAGTTGTCCTGAAGCCACTCCTTTGATATCTTGGCTGCGTGCTTAGGGTCGTTGTCCTGCTGAAAGATGAACCGTCGCCCCAGTCTGAGGTCAAGAGCGCTCTAGAGCAGGTTTTCATCCAGGATGTTTCTGTACATTGCTGCAGTCATCTTTCCCTTTATACTGACTAGTCTCCCAATCCCTGCCGCTGAAAAACATCACAACAGCATGAGGCTGCTGCCACCACCATGCTTCACTTTAGGGATGGTATTGGCCTGGTGATGAGCGGTGCCTGGTTTCCTCCAAACGTGACGCCTGGCATTCACACCAAAGAGTTCAATCTTTGTCTCATCAGACCAGAGAATTTTCTTTCTCATGGTCTGAGAGTCCTTCAGGTGCCTTTTGGCAAACTCCAGGCGGGCTGCCATGTGCCTTTTACCAAAGAGTGGCTTCCGTCTGGCCACTCTACCATACAGGCCTGATTGGTGGATTGCTGCAGAGATGGTTGTCCTTCTGGAAGGTTCTCCTCTCTCCACAGAGGACCTCTGGAGCTCTGACAGAGTGACCATTGGGTTCTTGGTCACCT
This sequence comes from Erpetoichthys calabaricus, assembly GCF_900747795.2. Taxonomy (NCBI): domain Eukaryota; kingdom Metazoa; phylum Chordata; class Cladistia; order Polypteriformes; family Polypteridae; genus Erpetoichthys; species Erpetoichthys calabaricus. Next base: position 98,280,563 of record NC_041400.2, on the reverse strand, counting down.
CCCTGACTAAGGCCCTTCCCCCCCGAACGCTCAGTTTAGATGGGTGGCCAGCTCTAGGAAGAGTCCTGGTGGTTTCGAACTTCTTCCACTTACAGATGATGGAGGCCACTGTGCTCATTTGGGCCTTCAAAGCAGCAGAAATTTTTTTGTAACCTTCCCCAGATTTGTGCCTCGAGACAATCCTGTCTCGGAGGTCTACAGACAATTCCTTTGACTTCATGCTTGGTTTGTGCTCTGACATGAACTGTCAACTGTGGGACCTTATACAGACAGGTGTGTGCCTTTCCAAATCATGTCCAATCAACTGAATATACCACAGGTGGACTCCAATTAAGCTGCAGAAACATCTCAAGGATGATCAGGGGAAACAGGATGCACCTGAGCTCAATTTTGAGCTTCATGGCAAAGGCTGTGAACACTTATGTACATGTGCTTTCTCAATTTTTTTATTTTTAATAAATTTGCAAAAACCTCAAGTAAACTTTTTTCACGTTGTCATTATGGGGTGTTGTGTGTAAATTCTGAGGAAAAAAATGAATTTAATCCATTTTGGAACAAGGCTGTAACATAACAAAATGTGGAAAAAGTGATGCGCTGTGAATACTTTCCGGATGCACTGTAAATCCTGTAAGAGCATGTCCATAATAATAATATAATAAAAAGTGGCAAGAGTGCTAGCTACAACTGTACTCAAAATTATTCAACCCCAATTGTAAATTACATTTACAAACTTTCAGCTATTTACAATAAACAAACGAACAATTTTTTATATCTCAACACAATTGTGGTTTCTCCACATTCAACACAAAATGCCACTTTTAATGACTATTGCAGTCTCAGGATTATTTAACCCACTGAATAGAATCCCCCCATAAGTGCACACATTAGCAAATTAGGTGTTATCTCAAGCACACCTGATGCAACTAATCAAGGGCCTCATTGGTTGTGTCAGGTGTACTTGAGACAGGATACATCAAATACCAGCACTGGCTAGGGATGTGTACACAGTGATGTTTGATGCATGTTAGAGGTACGTTAAGGTAATTGTCCAAAAAGTTAAGAAAGGAGATCATTGCCTTGCACAAACAAGGTAAAGGCTACAAACAGATATCAAAGGCACTGAATGTTCGTATAGATACCAATGGAAGCATAGTTTGCAAGTTCAAATTTAAAGGAACACTGGCTACACTGTCTGGCTGTGGCAGAAAGAGGAAACAATGAATAGCAGCCACTAGATTTCTGAGGTAGCAGGTGGCTAAAAATCCTCGAGTGACTGCAAAAGACCCACAACAGGACTTGGAGGTAGCAGGCACTGAGGTTTCAGTTCCTGCAGTATGGCACATATTAAATGCTGAAGGTCTTCATGCCTGAACTCCAAGATGTACACCATTACTGACACAAAACCACAAGAAAAATCAGTTCCAATTTGCTCAAAACCATATAAATAAGCCACAGAAGTTTCTGTATTCTATTCTTTGGAGCAATGACACAAAACTAGAACTTTTTGGGCCTATGGATCAGTGGTATGTCTGGTGGAGGAAGAATGAAGCACATGCTGAAAAGAACACTCTGCCTACAGTGAAGCATGGTGGTACAGTACTTAGTAATGGTCTGGGGCTGCTTTGGTTCTCCTGGCAGTGGAAACCTGCAGCGTGTGGAGGGCAAGATGGATTCAATCAATATCAATAAATCCTAGGAGAAAACGGCATGCTGTCTTTGTGGAAGCTGAAGCTTGGAGTTCACTGGGCCTTTCAACAGGATAATGATCCCAAGCATACATCAAAGTCCACCAAGGCTTGGTTTCACAAAAAGTCCTCGAAGATTCTAGAGTGGCTGTCACAGTTGCCTAACTTGAATCCCATAGAAAATCTCTGGTTTTGAACAAGGAGGTTGTAGCACGCAAACCCAAAAATATTAGTGAGCTGGAGGCCATTGCCCATGAGGAATGAGCTAAAATTCCCTAGGAACACTGCCAGAAGCTGGTGTGTGGCTATGGATGACATTTTCAGCAAGTCATAACAGCAGAATGGTACTCTACTAAGTCATGAAGGGTTGAATAGTTTTGAGACTGTAACAGTCATTAAAAGTGGCATTTTGTGTTGAACGTGGAGAAACTAGTTGTAATATTAGTTGTGTTGAGCTACTGTATTTAAATTGTTTGATTTTTTTATTGAAAACTGCTGAAAGTTCATAAATTTTTCCAATAAACCTAATTTTCAATGGGGTTTGAGTAATTCTGAGTGCAACTGTACTCCATTTACATGGAAAAGTCCCTTCTGTGTATTAATAATTAAATATGTTTTGCCTTCTTTATCCAGCTCAACTTGTTGTTAGGCTTGTGCTAAGTTAATTTTACCACTTTTACCATCAGCAAGTCTTACAAATAAATGTTGAGATCTGGGTATGGGGTAGGAATCTACATCTATACACAGGTTAACGGTGACGTTATAGTCTCCACAAATACATACACTCTCATCTGACTTAGAAGCAGATACAATTGGGACTGCCCATTTTGTGCAAGGTCCTGGTGTCAATACATTACACTGTCGTACAAACAGATCAACTGTTTATCCTCTGCTGTAAAAACTGTCTGCTGTATGTTAGATTTGTAATTATTCATTGGCGAGCCACTCATCGTGGGCACGGCCATGCTGTTTACATCCTGGGAACTGATTGCATCCGCAGTTGCCCCCAATTCTGGCATTCTTGAACAATGCAGTTGCTCTGCTTTTGTTCCAAGAGCATCTAAATTCCTTCAGTCTTTGCCAAGTAACCAAGTTGCCAGTACTAACAGGAGTTAACAGGCTGCAACTGTTTAATGGTTGCAGTGGTACACCTGTAAATCTTACAAATAACCACCGTCTTGCCCCAGGTTAACACTTCTTCATAAGCAGTTTTTAGCAAATGAGCTTGTAACTCCACATTAGCCAACCCAATATTTAGCTGGTCTCTCAGCTGTTTCCATAAGTTACTTCCAAACTGACAATGTTCCACAAGTACCTTTAGAACCACTATATATTGTGACTTCATACCTTTTTGTTTTCTCCTGTGAAACATAAAACATTCAGCCACTACATGGTGCTTCAGCTCAGAGTGTATCCTTAGTGTGGCAATGAGATGTTCTAAGCTCATTTTTTTTGTTGTTCTTGGCACATCTTACATCTTTTAGCAGCATAAAGGTCTTTGTCCCAGCTATGGTCAGAAACATCACCTTTTTCCTTTCTTCAGCAATAGTGTTGCTCATGAAGAAATTTTTGAGCCACTCTCTAAAGTCTAAAAAACTCTCCACCATCTCACTAAACTCCAGAGCTGTAGTTATATTACTATTATTAGCCATTTGCACTTTCTGAAAGCAGCTATCATACTCTGCAAACAACCATGCCACTTGTCTCATCCTTGTTGTCAGTTAAGTCTGTCGTGTCTCTGGTTGAAACATAAATAAGAAAACCTGTGCAATGCAGTACTCACAAGAAAAGCTGCAAGCCAGATAGTGAGTCCAAATTGAATGGCTTTACTTTGAGATAAATCACAATATAAAAGAAAAGCAACAAATTAAATTACACAGCAGCAAGACAGACATATGGCAGGCACTGGAACGAAGTCCAAATTAATAAACCTGCCACTGTAAGGTGCTTTATATAGCTCTGGACCAGGGTGTTTTCTATAACAAAGTGTAATTTTTGCAACCCATAAAAAATACCTAATAAAAAGGACCCCTTAAATTTAAATCATATTACAATAATCACCTTTAAGTCTGCATTTAAAGGGTTGTTATTTAAATATGTGCTTTGATGCCTTATTTGTATATACAGTACCTGAAAGAATGAACTTCATTAAAACTCCTATTTTTCCCATTTAACCAATCACTCCACATAACGTAGCTTTCTCTTCTTTCTCATTACATTGCACATTGTCTCCAACTAAAGAGCTAGATTTAATTTTTATTTTCCCTATTACTTAAACATGCAGATTTTATAAAAGATGCATATTCAGCATTTTGAAAGACTGAAATGAAGTGTTCTGTATTGCTGTCCTTGCTCTTAGGAAGATGACATAGCTGTTACGTTTAACTGCAAGGCACTTAACACCTTTTTTGATTTACAAAAAGCACTTTGCTGGTGACTGATTATTTTCTTTTGTTAATCAAGGTTAGTCTGACCTTTCAGGGCATTACAGTGTATTCTCTAAATACATAATTTTCAACATTCTATTAGTTGTTATCAAAGCAGGACTAGTAGCAGATGATTGACCTAGGTAAGCATTTGGGATTTCCAGAATCCATCTGCATGACCACCTTGAGACCAGCAATGGTCAGACTGCTTGAATCAGCTAGGCAGGTGCCACATACTGGTGCATTTTCTTATCATTCCTTTTGTACACTGCTAACTTTTGCAAGAAGTCAATACAAGAATTGCATTGATTATTACCCTCCAAAATAGAAGGAAAACAAAATCATGTTTAGCATCAAAGTTCAACTGGAAAAAGGCTCTAACTGGATCCTTCAGTAGTGTAGCTACTGTGGTTACAATTTTAAAAATGGACACTTTATTATTAATCCATGTCACCTACTCTTACTTTACAGTCACATGGCTATGGATACATGTTGTTAATAAAGTTTAAAAGTAAAACAACATTCTGTACTTACAGGGAACAGCCTGGCCTTCAATTCCACATGACCATATGGTTTTTCCTGAAAGGAAGCAGGGGAAAAAAAGTTTTTACCATAAACATGATAACTGTACATATCATCAGTGTGATTTTAATGGCTTTGGATCTAGTTCTATGCTAAGAAAAATTAAATATAATATTTGATAGAGGGCCTTATTTCTTTTTTTCTGAAAAATTGTACTCATGTTGCTCTTCTGTTCAGCAGCACATTATGTGACTTCTGGTTGTTAGAGATACAACATAGGATTTTTGTACAAGAATTTTAATTAAAGAAACAAAACAAAAAAAAAGAAAAAAAAAACATGGCACATGAAATGAGGGTGTAAGATTTTTGGTATTTGTAACACTGTATTAATTTGTTGCATAAAATAAATTTCTTAAAGGTTCTAATGAGATCCCAGACTAACGCATAATCTTAATATGGAAATAAGTGCAGATATGAATGCACAGGTGAGAACTATTCTGTGTGACACGGCCTTCTCTTTTGAAATTAGTAGTAGCTACTAGCAGAGGTAAATGGTGATTCTGGACTGTGAATGCAACAATATGTAAGAAAACTGTTCAGTTAAGTACTCAGCAGCAAAATTTAGAGCTTCTGGGGATGGTCAAGATGGTATAAAGAGACAATTACCCAAAACATACAGATGACATACAGCTTTAAGATAAAAAGTTATGAATAAGTGGAATGCGATTTTGTTTTTCATACTTGGCTCTGAATGCAATGTAACGTGGATTCTGTGTCTGACATGACAGAAAACGTGAAGTTGAAAATCTTTGAATCCTGATATCTTAATTATGGTAATATTTTCATTACTATATAGGTGAGAAGCCCAGGAAAAGGTACAAGATTGGTATGTTAGTTAATTGGTTTCAAATCAAAATTAATTTCAGTCAAAGATGGAGACAATTGTTTCTAAAAGTAGTTTAGTTTTGGAAGACATGTCAACTGTAAATTTGGCACATGTTTAATAAATTCATGTTAGTGCCTCCTGTAGCAGGATGCAGCACCAAAACAAGTTGATGTATTCCTTATAAAGGTTGTCTACCATCCTTCAGTAAGAGGGAAGGAAACATTCTTCCTCTTACTAAAAAGGCATTAACATAGTAACAAACAAACCTGCTGCCAATTGTGACAACTCTGAACTACTGATTAAAATATATCAAAAGGTTGACTATCTTACTTAATTTTTCATAAATTTGAATAATGATTTATCATGCTGCATGAGTACAGAGTGAATTATCAATAAATCAGTAAGTGTGATTACATGTGCATCAATAATATTACCTATTCACAGAAACCTAGTTTCTAAAATGCCATGTAAATCCTTATTCCATTTAGAGAAACCAGGTTATTAGCCCTTGAGAAGCCTGGTTAACACATGATTTCTCGTGAACAATCTGATTATTTCGCCATGTAATCCCTTAACTGAATTACTTTTACAGATTTTGTAGTCTACACGTGTCTAATTTTACTGAATCAGCCCGCAATCTAGGGGTTATCTTTGACTCTAGCATGTCATTTAAAGCGCATATTACAAAGTTGTCCAAAATATGTTTCTTCCATCTTAAAAATGTTAGGAAATTAAGGCACTTTCTAAATAAACAGGATTCTGAGAAATTAATTCATGCATTTATTTCTAATAGGATTGACTACTGCAATGCGGTGTTCACTGGATGTTCAAACTGTTCTCTATATAGCCTCCAGTTAATCCAAAATGTGGCTGCAAGAATTATTACAAGAACAAAATATATGAACACATAACTCCAGTTCTTAAATCCTTACACTGGCTCCCGGTTCAAAATCTTACTTTTAACATATAAAGCATTAAATGGCCAAGGTCCGGCTTACTTGTCTGAACTTATCATGACCTACAAACCAGAGCGCACATTAAGATCTCAAGATACCGGTCTGCTTATGATTCCAAGGATTAATAAAATAACAATGGGAGGTCAAGCTTTTAGTTACAGGGCCCCTAAACTGTGGAATGGTCTGCCTGCTACTATAAGAGATGCCCCTTTGGTCTCAGCTTTTAAATCCTGGCTGAAGACTCACTACTTCAGTTTAGCATATCCTGACTAGAGCTGCTGATTAACTGTACATACTGCATCTCTGTTGTTAGTCATTAGCACTAAAACATAAGTAACATGATAGTTATAATTGGATACTAACCCTCACCTATTCTGTTTCTGTTCTCGGTACTCAGATGTGGCACTTGATGCCACGGCCCACCTGGCATGTTGTTTTGCCTGCCTAAGGTAAAGTCATCCCTGATGGAGAATCGCAGGAATCGTGGGAAAGATGGGTCCTTTCATCGGATTGGCTGGCCCAGCGCTGTTTCAGCCGTGGAATGACCAAATGGGGGAGGCAGCTTGATGGATGAGGTCTCCAGGACTCTAAGCATATCCAAATCTTATTATGTGATATCATCTACTGTTAAATTCTGCTCCGTACTTCTAAAATTTTTATTTTTATACTGTATTGAGGATTTGTTCTGTTCTGTGTATTGTATTGTATTGACCCCCTTCTTTTGACACCCACTGCACACCCAGCCTACCTGGAAAGGGGTCTCTCTTTGAACTGCCTTTCCCAGGGTTTCTTCCATTTTTCCCTACAAGGTTTTCTTTCGGAGTTTTTCCTTGTCTTCTTAGAGAGTCAATGCTGGGGGGCTGTCAAGAGTCAGGGCCTGTTAAAGCCCATTGCAGCACATCTTGTGTGATTTTGGGCTATACAAAAATAAATTGTATTGTACTTTGCACACGCTTTCAGTGGCCACAGGTGAAAGCATCCACAAAATAAATTTCCAAGGGCAAATGTTTGGGCGACTGCATTATTTGTTCTCCTGAAATTATCTGTCTCAATATTTCAGAAATCACTAAATTTATTTTGAAGAGATGAGTGTACAATGCTAAATAAACTCTGCAACACACTATCCAGAGCAGTAGGGTAACATGCGGTACACAGTCCAATTACTTTTTAAAGTAACGAGTAACCTAACACAGTATTTATTGAAGTAAAAAATTCTTGTATTATTATTTCAGCAGCACTAGGTGTAAGGTAAGAAGCACATGTACCTAGGGCCTCATGTATAAACAAAATATTGTGTACGCCCGTCTCCATGCTCACTTCGAGATGTATAAAAACTAAACTTGGCATAAAGCCACGCATATTTCTACAGCAGCCTCACACCATGCGTATGCACTTTTCTGCTTGGTTTTGCAATCTGGCGGCACCCAGCATCAAAGCAGTACTGCTGTTTCTGTGGTCTTTCTTTTTATCAAATACAGTAATCCCTCCTCCATCGCGGGGGTTGCGTTCCAGAGCCACCCGCGAAATAGGAAAATCCGCGAAGTAGAAACCATGTTTATATGGTTATTTTTAGAATGTCATGCTTGGGTCACAGATTTGCGCAGAAACACAGGAGGTTGTAGAGAGACAGGAACGTTATTCAAACACTGCAAACAAACATTTGTCTCTTTTTCAAAAGTTTAAACTGTGCTCCATGACAAGACAGAGATGACAGTTCAGTCTCACAATTAAAAGAATGCAAACATATCTTCCTTTTCAAAGGAGTGCAAAGCAAGCAGTCAAAAAAAAAAATCAATAGGGCTTTTAAGTATGCGAAGCACCGCCGGTACAAAGCTGTTGAAGGCGGCAGCTCACACCCCCTCTGTCAGGAGCAGGAAGAGACAGAGAGAGAGCCACAGAAAAACAAAGTCAAAAATCAATACGTGCCCTTTGAGCTTTTAAGTATGCGAAGCACTGTGCAGCATGTCCTTCAGGAAGCAGCTGCACACAGCCCCCCTGCTCACACCCCCCTACGTCAGCGCAAGAGAGAGAGAGAGAGAGAAAGTAAGTTGGGTAGCTTCTCAGCCATCTGCCAATAGCGTCCCTTGTATGAAATCAACTGGGCAAACCAACTGAGGAAGCATGTGCCAGAAATTAAAAGACCCATTGTCCGCAGAAACCCGCGAAGCAGCGAAAAATCCGCGATATATATTTAAATATGCTTACATATAAAATCCGCGATGGAGTGAAGCCGCGAAAGGCGAAGCGCGATATAGCGAGGGATCACTGTACACCAAAATTAACTACATATCATTTAATAATATAATGGTGCACGGAATGGCCGAAACATTCCAAATACCATAGCTGCTTTAGCATTGTTACTCTTAGTACAACACTAAGAGTATTTTAACCTGTTTACTGTATTTGTGTGTGGCATCACAGTTGCACAGTTTGTGTTGAAAGCGCACAGGACTACAGCTTACAGCAAAGTATACAGCTTCCAGCCCTGGAGGACATTTATAGCACATGCTGCCTCACACACTGCCATGCCACAGTCTGTTTGAACTTCTCCCATCCGGCAAACACTTCACAGCCTTTTCTGTACGGACCTCCAAGCTCAGAAATGGTTTCATCCCAAGAGCTAAAAATGTACTCAATCAGTCCATCAAGTGATCCCGTTAGAACTGTTTTGTACTTCTAATCACCTCACTATAAACTTGCACTACAACTGTAATGTTGCACAACCTGAGCCACTTTATGAATCATTTGCACTATCTGCACTATATGTACATGTATATTGTACACATACTTTCACATTGTATATGTTTCATTGTTTTTTACTGAAATATTTTTTTTGTCATTTTATAGAAAAATAAGTTTATGAAGGAGTTATATATTGAATCTCACTGTATCATCATACAATGAGAATAAAGAAATTCAGTTCAATTCAAAATATGAGAGAGCGTATTTACAGATGACTATGACTGGCTTCTAAATTGCTTTCTCTTGGATTTGTAAGCCGTTAGAATGCTAGGATTTATACTCGATATAATTTTTATGATGAAATGCATTAAAGTATGCAGGTTACATTTAACAGATAAATTGTTAACTTCATTTAAATAATGAATACTGTTAATAATTAAACGTGTGGGGGCACAGTGGGGCAGCAGCAACTTGTGTTGAGCTGGCGCCCCATACAGGGATTGTTCCTGCCTTGCGCTTTATGTTTGCTGGGATTGGCACAACCCTGGATGAATGGAATAATTAAACATATGTAACGAAGATTTTTCAATGTTCCTTAAAAATTTTGAAATTCTAAGCTTACAGCTGGTTTTACATTTATTACAGACACTATTGTGTTGTGATTGGTTATGTGGAGGAAAATGGCAGGACAGGAATTGGGGGTTGGTATGTTTGACAGAGACAGTACTGTTGCAATAAATGATTCCATTATCCCTCATCACTACTGCTGCACCACCATGCCACCATAAGTTTAATACATGCTTTAATGCATTTCATCTTGAAAATGATATGTATACATTTTAGTATGCTAAAATGTTCAGAGAGCTGTAGTATCATGAATGTAATGTATTCTGTGTAGCGATCACTGCCTGCGTGCTCTTGTCAGCGTAAGATAAAACATGGGGAGCACGTAGAATATGAAGCATTTAATGTGGTACTTTAGTTACGATGGAATTTGAGAATCTCTAGTAAACTAAACACTGATTTTAAGATGAAGTTTATGACGTTCTACTTTAATGACAAAACTATGAGATTAAAGTTGACATTTCGACTTTAATCTCAATACAGACTTTTTTTTCCTTCTCTGTGGCCTTTTCGTGTTGACTTTGACATCTGACCACTTCTTTTTTATTTCGAGCCCTATGTGGCTTTCTGAACTTGAACTTTTGAGTGCCACTCCATCGACTTCCTTCTGTTGCTCATACTTCATTCTCTTGCCTCCACTTCATTGAGTAGAATCTCCACTTCGCATTTGGCAAAATTCTTCTTTTTTATACATGATTTTACAATTGTCTTTTAACAAAACACTGAACGGAAGGTGCTATTTATATTGATTTGCATATTCAAATATGTGAAATTCTGGGAGGAGTCGGGGTGGGGCTGTAGGCGTGTGTATATGCATTAAAATTCACATTGATTGGGATTTATAAAGGGGAAGTGTGTGGAACTTTGCTTATGCAGTTTTACACATTTGAATTTTTTTGTGTGTAAGCACATTTCTGTTCTTGTCCATACGCCATGTTTTTAGTGTGAATTCTACGCACAATGTTATACATGAGGCCCAAGGTCTTTTGCAGGGGTCAGTTGCACAGCCAAGTACAACAGAGTACGAAAAGTGCAGTCTGGTATCAGAAACCTACAGATAAAGCAAGATTTTGACGATATTTATAAAACAAAAGGAAATTATAACAGATGTCATGTTTATTTTTGGAATCACGATAGCCGATGATGATGATTTGTTGTGCAGTTTAATGACATCAGAGCGTTCTGTCAAAACAGAACTCCAGAAGAGTACTTGCCCAAGTAAGCGTGGATTTTTAAGCAACCAGGTTTCTGCATAAAAGAAGTGGTGAGGTGGCCTTTTGCGGTTATGCACCTAAAATTTGGAATATTTTACAAAACTCTAAAACCCAATTATTTTAATTTATATTCCTTACAGACTATATGGGTATAGAATTATCATATTTTTCAGGTATCCACATCTGTACTAATCTCTTCTATTCTCTGCTGTTTTTTCTGTTTCTACTGTGGTGGTGATCTGTGCCACCACCACCTGATCAAAGCACAATGAGGGCACCCTGAAATGACTGAATAAAGGTGGGTGTCTCAGCTGTCCATAAAACCAACTTCATCATGTGAAGCATGAAAGCAAAGAGGATTGATTCAGAAACTTGTATGTTAGGTAGAATGGCGAGTAGGGGCTGGGCAGATTTTTGGCCTTGGAACCCCTGCAGATTTTGTTATTTTTCAATTCTTGTAACTTTCTCATTGTTATCCTGAAAAGTACTTTGAGCTACATTGCTGTATGAAAATGTGCCATGTATATAAATTTTGTTGTTAACCAGGTTATTCACCTTAACCCAATTTTGTGTGTGCATGTAAATACACTGAATATCAATTGCTTTATATTGTAAACAGCACCAACGAACCAGTTTCCCAAAACTTTCCATAGTTTCTCTTACCCTCCTCGAGTTGTTCTTTTAATTTTTACTTGGATTGACATCTTTCATAACCACAGTAGCCTTCCATCCTCAGGGAATAATAAAGTATATCATCATCATCATCCTTTAAATATTTCTTTTAAAGGTTTTGTTTTGTACTCCTTCCCACTATTTTCTAATGTTTCTTCTTTTCATTCTACCCCTTGTGACATACCTGATAAAGGCCCAACAGGTGAAAAACTGTTTCCTTTTACTTACACCTATATTTTACTTTATATGGTAACAACAACAAAGCAAAAGGCATTTAGTTTACCATTTAAGTATAACTGATAATTATTCCAACAGTAATGCTGCGAAAAGTGTATGTATTTTAAAGCATGCAAATGTAAAGGCTATAGAACTATTTAATTCAAGGCAATTTACCACAAAGGTTTAAAATTCACTCATGTCTACAAAGAGTGGCAGCTGAAATGGTCAAAAAGTATGTTCATTATCAATATTAAATGTGTCAGTATCATTTCTACTCAATAATTACATAATCTGTTGTTTAAATTCTAAGAAGTGCAATATTGTCTGAGAGAGTAACATTTGCAATTTATCTAAGAGAAATAGTTTAAACTCAGTTAAACTTGAACTGATCTCACATTACACAACTTCTAGTTGGAAGCCTTGTCAGACACATTGACTACAGCTAGTCTCATTGACTGAGCATGTCATATTACACAACAAGCTAGCACAGGGTATGTAAGACAACTGAATAATGACATTCCAGCAAAGTTTGACATTTCCAAAGTATTGTGGGCTTGCCACTTTTTCTGAATTGTATGATGCTTGTCAGAGCTGTTTCCAGTGCAAATCTTTCATGAACGGCAAGTTCAGCCACAATCTCAACCCTTTTTTCTTTTTTACAATCTGTTGTGGTATGTAAAACATGCAACCCCAAATAAAAGACTCTCTACTCTTTGCAGGGGTCCAAAACTCCTGCATTCCTTATTTCTGCTAGCTGCATTTATATGCATTGTACTTTCAGGTGAGTGCTATTTGGTTGTCAGCTCTCACATATGCACAATCCCACCCCTACGACTTAACACAAAATCAACCTTGTCTTATTTTGTCGGGTCGAGCTGCAGACTAGTTGGATTGAACTGCTGGGTACAACACACTATAAAACTGGCAATCACGGGAGCACACCAAGACTGCCCCAGTTGGCTAAGTTTCTGTAAATTAAGTATACAACTGAAAATCACTTGAAAAGTTGTAATGCAATGCCACATGGTCTTTAAATAGACGTGTGTGAAAAACCTCCTCAGAGGTATTCTGTTAAGTTTAGTTTGAGAACTCAATGGTGATTTCATTTAAAATCATATTCTACATTTTCTTGTGAATCACAAAAATTCTAATGCAGGTTTTAGAATAATATTATTATTTTGTCTTGCTACCACTGCATACTCTTTAAAAATACAAATGGTAATGGGAACACACAAAAACATAACTAGCTTTTGCACTTGCAAATTTAAATGACAGTGTAATTTGTATTACCTTTGTTATGTATAGTTCTGCTTTATTGTATTATACCTTTACACAAGAACAGACAAAAAAATAACACCTTCACAGAGACAAATTACTTACAGCAACATGATACTTGACATAGTAATGGACAATCCAAGCAGGAATCAGAACCCTTGTGAATGCCAACCAGCCGGCATTGCAGGTTTTATATGTCTGAAACATATATCAAAAAAAGTTAAAATTTATTAAAAAGCAGGTTATTATTAGTTATTACAAAAAGTCCTGGTTATTTAAAAACAAATTCTGAGGGGCTAATAGATGGCCCATAAAGGCACAAATCAAAGTTACAAGCTTCCTTTGAAATAGGTTCCTGCACCTTGGTTATATTTCTTTCCACCTTTTCCACCATCAGACATACAAATGTTATGTTATGGTTAACTGTCACTTTGAAAGGGACACTTAACCTATATGAACCAGAATTAATTGCTGCAGAATCGCCACAAAAGAATAAAGAGAAAAAAAAAAAACCTGTACCTGCTCTCAGGCAGTGAGCAACTGGTAGCACACATGTGGAGAAATGTTTAATAATATCTAAGAATGAATGCTTGTGCTACAGGAAGTAAATCACTGTTGAAAAATATTGACTGTGCAGCTGAAGTTCCTCCAAAAAATTCATTATTAGTGTTGATGATGAGTTTCCAGCAATGATAATGCAAACAGAGGCCTTTCTCTGTTTTCCTGAAAATAACTAGAAGTGACTGAAGCTATAAGGACCAAATAAATAGCTTTCATTAGAGTAATTATAATTATTGATCTTATTTGGTTTGCAGCATAACTGTTGCAATATGGCCTCAGAGATGTAATTTCTCACTTTCTTTATAATATGCAATATAATAGAATATATTCTAAGCACAACTAACTATAGCTTTAAAGGGTCAGCATAGCCTGGGTATGTGTAAAAAGTTACATACAATTAATGTTAAGTAATTTCAAACAAAGGAGTATGCCCAACTGAATACACGACATCATCAAGAATTATGTTCAGTATTGTTGTTTTTCAATAACATAATTGTTATTGTTGTTCAATAATCAGTGCGTCTAAATTTCAGTCCAGGGAGCCTACTGGGATGAAAATATGAAGCCACAAAAAGCATCTGCTTACCACTGGACTCCAACCTTAATTAAGAAAGCCCATAGTTTGCAGTTTATTTTTTTGTTGCAAACCAGAAATTACAAACTGGACTCCAAAATGTTGTAGCTGTAGGGGGCACAAACATTCAACTTGAGGAAAAAATAGTTTACATACAAACTCCACTTAAATAAGTGGCCATGGACAGACACAAGATGAGCATCATTGAAAGGGGCAGTGCCAATATCTGTAAGAAACCTATTCCCAACAAACTAAAGTGCTTTAATTTTAAAAGTGCTAGATTTGTTATTTCAGAGTGGGCTGCGATCATGGAGACAGTTATGAATTTGTGACAGCACGTCTATCTAAAGGTACAGTACAGAAACTCAATATGAATGCTATAAGGAACTGAAAGGAAATTAGTTTAATTATTTAGCTGTAAGTACCAGTAATCGAAAATTGATATTCAAACATCCATGCACAACGAAAAACAATGCTGACAAGAATGTAAACTAATTGAAGTACCTGTACTAGTGTACTAATACATACTAATGTACTGTATGATGCCTACTATATGTATGTAAACCTTATTTCAGTTTATTTTTTAAAATATCTTGTTTGTATAAGTGCTGGCAGGTATGCTATTCTACTGAAGTTTAAAAATTTAAAAAGGCAAATTTAAATTTTAAGGACAAGTTCTTTCCTTAACATGGAAAGTAAAAAAGGGGAGGTGGGAAGGATACTTGCTCCATTTAGGTCAATACTGAAAGACTGCCTATTAACAAATGTCAGTCATTCAGTCAGTCATTTTCCAACCTGCTATACCATTTTGTATAGATCTTATCTTTTTCCAACAATAAAAAAGCAAAAAATAAAAATAGAAGTTATTGATACTTTAAGCAACAGTCATCACAATATGGTTAAATTTGAAACTATCTTTGAAAATACACAAATGCACACCTAAATAAAGACGTATAATCTGCAGAAAGCAGATTTTACAGGGATTACGAAACATCTAGAAAACATGAAATGAGACACTGTGATTCAGAACCAAAATAAATATATTCCAAAAGAAAACCACAATAAAACAAAAGGGCTAAATAAATTTCCAAAATGGGTATGTATTTATTTTAAATTATAAGACTAATCACACAATATAAAAAATTAAAAATATAGACTTTAGAATAATCCAGGACACAACAATAATTGACATTAATTATACAGGAAGCAACCTCTGAAAAGGATTTGGGGGTTTACCTTGACATACCATTTTCATCATCTAAGCAATTCCCAGAAGAATTTCAAAAGGCAAATAAAATGTTGGGATTATAGTGCATAGTAAAAAACTCCAGAATACAAACCAACAGTTATATAATGCAAATATAATGCACAAGTGTGGTCACTTCTAGTGTTCTGTGTTTGATTGAGGACAACTAGCTACCAAAAAACAAAACAAAAAACACAGCAGCGCTAGAAACTGTGCTGAGGGAGGCAACCAAGTGCATCCCAGGACTAAATAGCAAGCCCTATTGTGACAGGCACAGCACATTAAACTGTTTAGTCCTAAACAGAGAAGGCTGTGTGGGGTCAAATCCTGGTCTTTATATTTATCAAAGAAAGTAATAAAGTTGATCCAAAACATGTTTTTGATTAAACAGTGAATTAGGTACTTGAGCACACCTGTGGAAAGTCAGGAAATTAAAAACCCATATGAACGTGGAGCAAGCAGAAACCTTGACATTAGATAGTAATTTAGCTAATAGCTAATCAAACAAGCTTGATGGACTGAATGGTCCCCACTCATTTGTAAAACTCTTTCAAAATCTTCAACATTAGGGAAAAAATATAAGATTAGAAAGCCTAAATGTTTGTGAATGTTAAAAGCCTGATTCACAAAAAGGAAACTCTTATTTCAAAACTGTTGACAAATTAAATAGTGAGAATCAAAGGCAAAACTTTGTTAAATCAACACTTATCAATGTATAGTTATATACTACAATTTTAAGAACAGCCTGCAGGTTATATTTTCTAAAAAGTTATACTGTTATTTAAAAGTTTGATGAACAGTTGTAATGAGGTCACAGAATAAATTTCAAGAAATGATTTGCACATTATCACTTCCACGCTTTCATGCTTTTTAAATCCAGTATTAGATATAGTGGAAGACCTCCAACAAGTCAATCGTTTGAATATACAAACTTGCCTGCTGTCACAACCCAATACTATACTCCCGTTTCTTTGACTTAATTTGCTAATGCCTGTGACATTCGAAACAAATGGATGGCCATGTGGATTTGATGAAAGTCAGTTCAAGCCTGCTCGATAGCTTTTTAAATATATTAATTGCCAATACAGGTTATGGTGGGGTATTGGTATGGTTACTACTACATATTACAGTACTGACATTTACTTCTTCAAAATATGTATGTATCTGCTGGAGTCTGTAAAGTGTGCAGTAAAATGTGTTCTGAGATTTTTCAGGGAAGGAAAACTGAGATTTTGAGGTAAGGTAGTTGTACTCAATAATCTTGGTGCCCGTAGAGTGGCAATTTGTTGCATGTTGATTGGCACATGAAAGTAAAAACTTCACTGTACACAAGACAATTACACTATAAGCCCTATAATGCCATGACAGTTGCCCAGATTTTTGACAGACCAATTGGAAGTTTCTTCACCATGTCCTGTTAAGAGTTATTCTGTCAAAAACAACAGGCAAACTTGATTATTTCTGGTAAGCATGCGGTTACATTCTAGAAAGTTGTACTAATTATTTTCTTACTTGCTGAGAAGCTAATTTCTCATTTAACATATCATGCCACTTCCAAACTCGACTAATTCAGTTCACTGTGTAACAAATGTAAATGTGTTTTCTCTATATTGAACAATTCATACCTCAAGTTTTCCTTTAAAACTGCACATGTGCTTCAATGGTTTAAGACATACATACACCCACTGGCCACTTTATTAGGTACACCTTGCTAGTACCGGGTTGGTTCCCCTTTTACTTTCAGAACTGCTGTTTATGTCATCATAGTACAGATTCAACAAGGTGTTGGAACTATTCTTCAGGAATTTTGGTCCATATTGACATGACCGCATCATGCAGTTGCTGCACATTTGTTGGCTGTGCATCCATGATGCAAATCTCCAGTTGTACCACACCCCAAAGGTGCTCTATTGCATTGAGATGTGGTGACTGCAAAGGCCAGCTGAGTACAGTGAACTGATTGACACATTCAAGAAACCAGTTTGAGATGATTTGAGCTTTGTGACATGGTGCATTACCCTGCTGGAATTAGTCATCAGATGACGGGTACACAGAGAGTCATAAAGGGATGGAGATGGTCAGCAACAATATTCAGGTACAGTGCATCCGGAAAGTATTCACAGCGCATCACTTTTTCCACATTTTGTTATGTTACAGCCTTATTACAAAATGGATTAAATTCATTTTTTTTCCTCAGAATTCTACACACAACACCCCATTAATGACAACGTGGAAAAAGTTTACTTGGTAAACTGAAAATGCAGGTCGATTTTTTTTTTCTTTAACATGTTGATCAAGAAATTCCCTAAGTATTTTGCTGACAACAGTTAAACTAACTTGGACCACTTAGCAAACAAATGATAAAAATAACCATCAAAATGATTCATTAACAAGTATAAGAAGAGTCAAATGGACACACATACAGTATATGACAAGTGACTAAAAATTTAAAATAAGATTCTGCAGCATCCCATCGACTGTTTGCTAGACTTAACGGTGTAGACTGCGGGCTCTGCCTGCCTGCGAATGACAGGTGACCCGTAAAGGGTTGCTTCCCACCAACTGAAACACTGGTTGAAACCACCAGGTCGTCCTGAACTGAACAGAAAGAGCTGATAGTTCCTTGTATTAAAGGCTGACGCTTATTTTTAAAAGGACATTTCTCATCAAAAATGGTGCACACAAATGCAACCTTAGAAACACAGTAATCGCGAAAAATTGCCTGGACAAACGATTACAGTTTTCGAAAATGATCTGAAAAACACTTGAATGTCCAGTAAAAAACTAAAACGTTATTCGTTTTACATCATGATATATTGGAATTCGAACAAAATTGTCTTATTTCGAATATACGGTGTCATTTTAGGGACTGTCTAATATACCTACATAAACTCTCCAAAGGCTCCGGGGCTCCAGAAAACCTGCCCAGAATTTGGCCACGGGTCCCAGTTTTTTAGGGGGCAGAACGGGTTCTCGGGGGCTCAGCTCTTGGTCCTTCAGCCATTGCCTCCTCAGTTTCGCTAGCTGCTCTAGTCGCAGTTTCTCATCGGGGGTATAACCTGGCATTCCGAAAGCTGTCAAAATTTTCGACTAGAAATCAAATTAAATTTTGTCCTCCAAAGAACAACATACGGAGGACATCAGGCGTATTTTGATGACGTCACGAGTACGCGCTGCCATCACCGATCCGCGAACTTAGTTAGTTAGTTAGTGAGCGCGACCTCTACTGCATGGGAGGTCTGCTTGAGACGGTCCGTTTCACGTTTAAAGTTTAAATTTTATTCCTGTTGTAAAGTTTATTTATTAACGTGATTTCCTTGTTCATTTTCCACGAAAATTAAGAAGAAACCTTTTTTTATGTGACACGACATTGGACACGGTTTCACAGCTAAAGCGAGTGAGTAATTAAAGTACTGCTAAACTTGAGACCTTATGAGTTTTGTTGTGTTACTCATTTTTTGTACTTCAAGTTTTAGAAGGTAATCCGAGGTACACTCTTGCATGTACAGATTGTCCTCACTTTATACTCCTAAACTAAACATGGATCAGCTTGTAGCTTTTTTTTTTACCAGACTAATTATTCTCCTATTCTACTATATTAATGATAGTTTATCCATATTCCTCTCGCTAGTGTTCACTTCTGTTCATTCAATGTAGTCTTATCAAAAGCATTCCAAATGTAGTATGGTTAAACAGCAACCTAAAAATAAAATGAAGTTTTTTTTAAATAAAAAAGTGTTTTTTTTAAAGTAGGTTGTTGTTTTCCTGTTTCAGCTGCATTTTAAAATAACTGCAAAGACGATAATGATTTTTTTTAGGATTGCTGTATATTAGCACCATCATGTGATGAAACATCCATTCAAATGGGAGATAATTTATAGTAATAGCAAATTCTGCAATCAGTTACAAGTTAAAATGAAATATAAAAAACTAATATGAACCTACTTCAGCAGCAGTATTAACAAGAGTATGCAGTGAAAAAATAATTAATGTTCTGCCTTGAACAATGCTCATGAAAATTGGCTCTTGCCTTTGTGGTAATAATGGCCTTTATTATTTATGAATGTAAAGGCCATACCCATTTACTGTACAATGCCTGTCAGTATTTTTAATGTTGTGGCTGACTGCTCTTTTATAGCCTAGTCAGAAGATTTTTTTTTTATATAATTCTTGTGTGTACTGTATTTGAGGTGGGGGGGGGGGGGGGGGGGGGGGGGGTTGTTATTGTTGCTGTTGCTGCTGTTTGTCTTTTTTTGTAAAATTTTTCACCTTCTGTAAAAAGTTAAAGTAACTTTTGGATCTATCTATCTATCTGTAGGTCTGCCTGTCTGTCATCTTGTGCAGCTGGAAAAGTGTTGTCGTAGACAGAATAGTCAGCAAGATAAAATGGAACAGAAAGGAGACCTAAAGGGAATTATTTCCTATGATGTCCCACTGTTTTGTGGAAAAAAACACAGAACTGTTAATAAAGGAAAATGTCTATCAAAATTGTATGTGTATAGAATTTACATTTGCATGTGATTTATATTTTTGTAAGGCCGGAATTTCATTCTATTTTATTCTTGTTTCTATTATTATTTAAGTAGTTGTGGATTTCCTTGAACAAAAATATTTCACATTACTTTGTATTGTTTTATCATTTTCTGATATAATCTGTACTGTAAGATGCTTTGGTGATGACACACTGGCATTAAAACCACCTGCCTAATATTGTGTAGTTTCCCCCTCTTGTTGCCAGAACTGCTCTGACCAGTCTCACCATGGACTCTACAAGACAAGAATGTGTCCTATGCTATCTGGCATCAAGACATTAGCAACACATCCTTTAAGTTTCTGTAAATTTCCAGCACATCCCACAGATGCTTGATTCGAAATTTGGAGGCCAAGTCAATACCATGACCTCTTTGTCATGTTCCTCAAACCATTCATGAACAAATTTTGTAGTGTGGCTGGGCACATTATCCTGCTAAAAGAGGCCACTGCCATCAGGGAATCCTGTTGTCATGAAGGGGTTTATGTGGTCTACAACTATTTTTAGGTAGGTGGTATGTGTCAAAGTAACATCCATGTAAATACCAGGAACCAAGGAGCTCCTAGCAGAAGATAACCCAGGCAACACTGCTTCTGCAGGCTTGGCATAGTGTATCCTGCTACCATCTTTTCACCAGGTAAACAATGTACATGTACCAGGATATCCACATGATCTAGAACAGGGGTTCTCAATCACAGTCCTGGAGGGCTGCAGTGGCTGCAGGTTTTTGCTGCAACCCAGTTGCTTAATAAGAAGCACTTATTGCTCAAGTAACACTTCTGCTTCACTTTAGTTGTCTCAGTCGTTAAGATTTTGAACCCTTATTGCTTATTTTAGTCTTAAACAGCTTTATTCTTGGTTTTTAATTGCTTGTAATTAGCAATAACATGCAAATGACAAAAGAGACCAGCATTTCTCCATTAAGCTTTTTTTCCATTTACACCTGTGTGTATTTATCATTCACTATTGGGTTTAATTAAATACTTGGAAGGAAAGTGAAGAGAAAAAAGTGAAGGACTGAGAATTACTCATCCATTTTATTCTTCAAATTATTTGGATGATATCCTTAGAAAGGGGAAGAAAATCCAGGATATGAGAATTACCTGATATAGCAGAGTTAAAGCACTAATAAGCCATGAAATTAAACTATTGGCAAGAATTGCTTTCTATTTAAGCAACTGGGTTAGAACAAAAACCTGCAGCCACTGTGGCCCTCCAGGACTGTGATTGAGGACCCCTGATCTAGAAGAAAATGCAATTTATTAGACCAGGCCACATTGTTTCATTGTCTAGTTCTGACATTCATGTGCGGATTGCAGACTTTTTTGGTGGTGGACTTGGGCCAGCTTGAAAACTCTTACTGGTCTGTGGCTATGCAGTCCTGTACTCAGCAAGTTGCGATACACTCTCTGTTCAGTTTTTTCAGAAATTTGTGCTGCAGTAGCTCTTTTATGGGATAAGACCAGACAGGCTAGCCTTTGCTCCCCATGCACATCAATGACCCTGTCGCTGGTTCAGCGGTTATTCTTTCTTGGACCACTTTTGGTAGGTAGTAACCACTGAAAACCCAGAACACCCCATAAGACCCAGAGTTTTGGAGCTTTTCTGACCCAGTTGTCTATCCATCACAATTTGGCCCTTGTCAGAGTTACTCAGATCCTTACACTTGCTCATTGTTGGAGAATCTTCAGCACACTTTCTTTCTTTGTTTCAGGAACTTGTCTTGTTTTTTGCCTTGGTTACACCTTGTGGTTGCGGGTGGTAATGCAGTTTTCTCTGAGGTTTTTACACACAGTGCCCTCGATTGCTAGCAAACATACGCCTGGTGGTTTGACTGGTGATCTGTCAGCAGCTGTCGTTAGTAAGGCAAAAGCATGGCTTTTATATATATATATATATATATATATATATATATATATACTCGTATATGGTCTTTCTCTGCTTGTGCACTTTTTATTCTTCAGCAAGGTTTGGACTAATGGCACCCTCATTTAACTCCAATACAGACAAGTCTTCCACTTGCTGGGATTGCTGCAGCCTGTGTTACGACCACAGAGTATAGGCTATGTGGTCCGGTTATGGACAACCAAAGTTACAGCCAGGTGGAGAGTAATGAACTTGATGAGAAGAGCCTATACCTGGGTTTTGCAAGGGTTTTTTAAAAAAGGAATGGAGGTCTTGCTATTTATTTCTTGGGTGCACATAAAGCCATCCTTTTTGGTTTATGATTTGAGCAAAATTCTGTCAACCAAGGTTGGTACTCCATCGTGTAACACTGAGACTTTTTAGCTGACAATAAGAGTGTATTGTCCTGGCTTTTTAAACTAAGTGTTTAAAAACTGTTTTCCAGGCAAGTCGAGAAAGGATAATGCCAGTCTGTCCTACACAGCATTTCTGATATGGATGTGAGCAACACTGTCGTATCACAAGGAACAGTCCTGTGTCTTTTACTCTTCACTCTGTACACTTTGCAATGTAAGTATATTGTCAGGTAATGTCACTGGCAGAAACATTCTGATAAATTTGTGCTTATGATGTATATTGACAAGGGGAATGAAGCAGAATATAAGAGTCAAGTGGAGAACTTTGTTTCTTGGTACAAAGACAATTGTCTGAAGCTTAACTGTCAGCAATTGACTTTGTCACACCAAAGAGCCTCTACACCTTCTCACTATTCAGGGAGTTGATGTGGAGGTGGTGCACAGCTGAACGTACTTGGGGGTCTACATCAATAATAGGCTGGACTTGTCTCGTAACACAGAGGACTTATATATAAGAAAGGGCAGGGCAGGCTCTTTTTTCCTTAGGAGACTGCTCCATTTATGTGGATAGTGTCATCCTTTACATATTCTACAACTCTGTGATGACCAGTGTGATTTTCTACATTGTGCTGGCCTGGTAACATTATTCCACGATGTCTATGAAGATTCTCAGTCATCCAGGTGAAATTATCTGGTAGATGAGTCATGGCAACAAGAAAGAAGTCCAGTTGCCATGACTCAACTACCAGACTATTCCACGATAGGCCCCACTGAATTAACTATCTACAGTAATTATAAAGGAAAGATCTGTTATGAGACATACTTTTGATTTGCTGAAAGTAGTTTAAAGGAGAGAATGAAAGGAAAACTGCTCTTATGAACAACATTGCACATCTTCTCTCTCTGACACTCTAACATTGAGTACTTTCAGCCAACAAGTTATTCATTAGAAGTATGTCAAAAAATGCTGTTGGGGCTTCTTTATACCAACAACATATGCTTTTATAATGCCTGTCTGTGATAGCTCATTTTATTGTTAGCCAATTCAGTTTTAGTCCTTTTTAGTTTTCTTTATTTTTAATCATTCTGGTGTGAATTTGTTATTTGTCACAATATAATAATATGTATGCACTTATTTATTGAACTTTTATTAAAAAAGCAAGTTCCGCCCCAGGGACAAATAAAGTGTTATCTATTTAAAAATGTGTTTCTATCTGTTTGTTGTTGGCTTTTTCCTTTAACAGCTATGGTTTAGTCGTCTTATATCTGGCAGTCTCTGCATCAGTCCAAACATTTCATTGCATCTGAAAATAATACTCTGATGCATTGTGGAAAACATTTTCAAAGATGATCGTGAGTATTAAGATGTGATACTAAGTTGTAGGTCATTTTCTTCAGTACAAGATCTACACTTTTGTATTTGTTGTATCTCAGTGCTGTATATGACATATTATGTCTAGTATAACAGCCATATTTTATTAATTGTATCCACTACTAATCTGTTTGACTGGTTTGTTACAAAATTATATGTTGTATCTGTGCTAATTAGATAGGAAAGCCATATGTGCTGTGACAAAATAAGAACACACACAGAAGGTCAAGAGTTTGGGGAATGCCCCGTATAATGTTGGTGGATCCAATGCACTGAAGTCACGATCAAAATAGTGTAAGACAAACATTTGACAAAACAGAGTAGCTTCTGTGTGCTTTTATGGATACATGGCAGGAAATGAAATCAAAGGCAGATGTGATGTTGATTGAAGGCACTGGAGATGACGTCATAATCGGAGGGACGGAAATTAAGTCATCAAGAGGAGACCGGAAGTGAAATAATTCATGGGAGCTGGAACTGAAGTCATCTATGGTAACCAGAACAGACTTGCATACATGTGCGCTACGTAAGGTTAGGACCGTTTTAGTCTTACATTTTTCTATTGAGGAGGAAAAAAGGCATTAATACTCCTTTCCAATCCCCCAACTTTTGTTCTTTCGTGCTCCATCGAGCCCTTTGGCTGTCCCCTATTGGTGCGTGTGTGACAGTGCATAAAACAATAGATTCTCTTTGCCAGCAATGTTGGTATTTGAATGCAACAATGGAGTAACATCTACATGGCATCATCTAGAGAAAGACATTATCTACCGGCTGCACAATATCAGTGTCCTTGTTTGCCTTGGTGATGAACATGCTTGTCAAGGCAGCAGAAGTGGAATGTAGGGACCCCTGTCCAAGTTTGGCATACGTCAACCTCTGATTGGAGCTTTCATGGGTGACCTGACTGTCACAGCGGCATCAGTACTAGGGTGCCAATAGCTCCTCCAAGGGCTAGAAGCGCTGATGACATGGGCAAGAATGAGCTTTAAGCCAGCCATATCCAGATCCTTGGTCCTGAGGAAGGGCAGGGTATCTGACAAGTACCACTTTTCTTTGGGAGGAGTCCAAATTCCATTGGTGACTGAGAAGCCAGTGAAGAGCCCGGGGAAAATCGTTGACTGCACCTTGAGAGATACTGAGGTGGTCTAGTCAACTTGTACAAAGCTGAACGTATGGTTATCAGCAGTTCATAATACAAGACTTTCAAAGATGTTCAAGGCATGGATTTATCAGCCTAGAATCCTCCCAAGACTTCTCTGGCCAGAAGAAGAAGACTTGTTGGTATTGAGTCAAGGACGCAGGTAGAGGGTTTCAGTTGAGAAATTATTCTGTGTAAATCATGTAAATCTATCCTGGTGAAAGAATTTAATTTATTTATAACAGAATACTGGGGCTTAGGAGGATCCGCAGTGTTGGGGAGGATTGGAAAATACAGCAATAGCCTCACAGGTTTTACTGGAAGTGTTTTGGAGGCATTCCTTTGCATTACCTGGGTTTAGCAGACGATCAATCATAGAGAATAATACTCTGGGATTACTAGCATTGTTATTTATAATCTTAGAGAAATAGCAGTGCCTCTCAAGATGGACTGTGTTATTGTATTCTGTTATTTTAACCTTCAATATTTCATAGTGGATAGTTAGTTTAGTTTTCCTCCATTTACGCTCAGCTCTACGGCATGTTCTCTTTAAATCAGACACTCTTTGGGTTTTCCATGGTATAACAATGCTAGAAGATTTTTTAACTGTCTTTTCAGGTGCAACTATGTCAACAGCAGCTCTCACTTTAGTATTAAATTTTTCCACCTTACTATTTACATTATCCTCGCTATTATAGTTGGCACTATAAATGGACTGATTGCTTAGAATGTTTGTAAGTTTTAAAGCTGCTGATGAATCAAAGAAGCGTTTTTTAACAATATGCTTCTCATGAATATTTTCTATCATTCTTTCTATATTAAATAGTAAAAGAAAATGGTCTGGTAAACCAATATCAATGACCTGCTTTACATCAACTTTTAGTCCTTTGGTAATTACTAAGTCTAATGTATGACCTGCTTTATGTGTAGGCTGATTAACGAGCAGTCTCAAATCAAAAGAGTCCAGGAGGTTCATGAATTCTTTTACTTTTGGGTCACACTGATTATCAATATGAAAGTTAAAGTCGCCGACTATTAGGAGTGTGTCATAGTTTGTAATTAAAATTGACATTAAGTCTGAGAATTCCTCAAAGAAAGACGCATTAAATTTAGGAGATCTATACACGGATAATACTAGAACGTGAGAATCTCCGTGAATAACAACGGCGAGATACTCAAAGGACTTGAATTTACCAAAACTGACATCTTTACACTTTAACCGGCTCGAGTAAATATTTGCTAAGCCACCATCCTTCTTTCCCTGGCGATCTGCACAAGTAAAACTGTAATCCGGAGGCGCAGATTCGATTAGAACAGCCGCGCCATCTGTGCTAAGCCATGTTTCACTTAGTGCAATAAAATTAATTTTTCTGTCACTAATAAGATCGTTGATAAAAAACGTCTTGTTAGTTAAAGCTCTAACATTTAATAGTGCCATATTTAATGTTTTGGAGGGACAGAGCTGAATTGTATGTGCATTATTGGTATTTGGAATAGAAACTAAGTTGTTTTTGTTAGCGCTGCTCTGTGTGTATTTTTTATTTAATCTATAATCTGTTTTTATAGTTTTAATACATTGTTCATCTAAAGTAGTAATTGTAATTAAATTATTGGTGTTTATGCCGCACTGCCTAGATTTTTTACGTGCATTGAGATTGGTTATTAGAGTATTAATGTTGTGCACTTTTATGGAAGACTTTATTAAGCAATTATCATGTCCTAGAAAAGCATTAGCATTACGGAAGGGGTTAAGAGTAGAAATAGATAGTCAAGAGAGACGAATTACCTACTGATATATGAAGTTCCAATGACCATTGTGGAGGGATTTGAGCAAAACATTAGTCAGTTCCTTTGTAAGTGGCTGGGCCTACCAAGAAGCCTGAGCAGCATTTCCCTGTATGATCAAACCAACTGGTTACAGCTTCCTTTCACTAGCCTGACAGAGGAATTTAAGGTTGTAACTTGAAATCAGCAATTATGTTAGCTACCATGTTGATTGCTCCTAACTTTTCATTACCTTTCCTTTTCCAGACAAATGCCTTGGACACTGGTGGCTTGCTGAGCCAACTTGTTGACAAAGCCAAACACCCCATTAGATAGATAGATAGATAGATACTTTATTAATCCCAAGGGGAAATTCACATACTCCAGCAGTAGCATACTGATAAAGAAAACATTAAATTAAAGAGTGATAACAATGCAGGTATACAGACAGTCAATAACGTTGAATAATGTTAATGTTTACCCCCCCATTGGGTGGAATTGAAGAGTCGCATAGTGTGGGGGAGGAACAATCTCCTCAGTCTGTCAGTGGAGCAGGAAAGTGACAGCAGTTCCTCAGCTGGAAACTGTTGGAATGGGAGACAAAGTATGCTGCAATTGAGCAGGAGGACCTAGCCATCAAATTGGCTATAACCCAACTCCCATACTACCTCCTGGGCTGGGAGTTTATACTGGTGACAGACCATGCCCCTCTGCATTGGCTGTGCATCCACATGGACGACAACCCTCACATTACCCGCTGCTTCATGAGCCTGCAACCTTATAAATCATCAATGGGGGCCACTCCAAGCCTATGCTGATGCCCTCTCCAAGACACACAATCTCAAAGTTAGGTCTGCTTGCCTTTCTAGAGCCTGGGGATTGCCTTCCAGGCTCAACTGTGCCAAACGATACCACTGTGGGATGATAGGCGACACCAACACTTACAGCTTTTTCCCTTTTACCCACAGTACTGGGAAACCTCTCACTGAAAACGTGTTTTCCTGCCTACAACTTCTGGTGCTAACTCTGTCTCTTCTGGACCAGACAATATAAAGCAAGATGACCAACTTGAAGGAGGTACTTTGGGGTCATAACCAGTTGACAAACAGCTCCTGTGTGACTTGCTAAATCAGCTCACTAGGAGTGTTACCCTGGGCTACCGAAGCCAACATTTTTGTTGTGCCACCATGCTCCCGTAACTTTCTTTTTTTGTTCATTAAAAGATCAATCACTTGGTTGGTGCTCCAAATTTCTCCTTGTGGATTCTAGAGGCCTGTCACTCAGTTACAAGACAATTAAATACAATCTAATAACATAGTTTACACAAGAGGAGATTGCATTATGATTAGCATGCTTTTACTTGAAGATCTGGTCTTCTTCTTTTGGCTGCTCCTGTTAGGGGTTGCCACAGCAGATCATCTTTTTCCATATATTCCAGTCGTCTGCATCTAGCTTCGTTACACCCACCACCTTCATGTCCTCTCTCAGTACATCCCTAAACCTTCTCTTGGACCTTCCTCTTTTTCTCTTACCTGGCAACTCCATTCTTAACATCCTTCTCCCAATATACCCAGCATCTCTCCTCTGCACATGTCCAGACCAACATAATTTAAGAAAAATACAATAGCCTATACACGCATTCAGTAATAGTAATTCAGTAATAAATGTCCATACTGCATTATGTAGGTGTGTTTACATTAATTGAGAAAACAGCAATTGTACTTATCATGTCTGTCTGTCTATCCATATAAAACAACTGAAATCTCAGTAGGCTGATTTCTTTGATATATGGTGCCCTTATACTTCATAGAAATGTGCCAGCAATGTTCACGTTTTGTTAAGATACCTTGAATACCAGTTATGCAGATGTTTAAAAAAATACAAAAATTCTCATTTAAAAATAATTTGAAATCAGTTGTCTTAAAAGTGACAAACATTTTGTGTGACCTCAATTACTAATTAGTTTACACTTTGAAATTTACAGTGCCTTGAGTAGATTTTACTCTTGACGGCAAAACAGATCCTCAGTATAAGGCACTGAAATGGCACAGAATCATTTGGAAGGGAAACTCGCCCTCATCGGAGGTGCACACACTCAAGCAAATATAATGCATTATTTCAAAAATGTAATATTTAAGAAATATGAACTAAAGTTAGCCATACTCTTTACAACCAACAGCTAACAGTAGTTAATTGATGTATGCAATTTATGCATCATTTGAATTGCAATTTGTTGTCTATGAAAACTGTTTCAGCCACCACAAGCCTATGTATGCTCAGTTTTTAAGTACATAACATTGTAAAATGCTATTAAAAATATTTTATGTACTCTTCTAATACTTGTAATTACATTTTATTATTTAAGTTAGTAGAGTGTAGAATATGACTTGTTATATTAAACATATTTAATATGACTTGTTATATATTAAACATAATTCATAAATAAAAATGTGATATTTCTGTCTTTCAGTAATTAAATTGGCAAAAATTACAAAGGCTCCAGGCCTCAAAACAGTTAACATAGGTCAAGGAAGAACTGTGTGTTATAGCATGTGTACATTTTATAACTTGTTTAATTTTGTGTAGGAATGAGTAAAGTTATGCATCATAGTACACATCTTTCAAAATGTGAGAATAAAACCAGAGTAACTGAAGAAAACCTAACCTGACATAGAACTAAGAATCAAAGGGACAGTAGCTCTAACCACTACAACATTTTGCTGCCTTGGTAAAACTGAAATCTTTAAAGTTATCTGTTGAAATTGTACATTAAATGTATAGTTCACTCTTTCTGAAATGTATGTTCAGTCTAGAACTGCTAGGTGTATCTTAATACTGTAGACTAGTTTTAAATTTTTAATCATTAATATTTTGCTCCAACATATTAATTTTCCTCATAACCTAAAATACACTAAAAAGTAATTTATTTACATGCTTTATTAAATGTGCATCTAAAATGAGAATGATTTTAATGCCAATAGTCAAAAAGATAAAACAAAATGAAAAGAACTATTTCAGTTGATTGGCAGAAGTACCTTCTTCTCTGCTTCTACTGTGGACTGGCCTGTTTGTCACATATGCAGTCTTTACTGTATGTGGTACCTGTCACCACCACATGTCAACTTATCAAGCAAAAAGGAGAACAATATATGAAATCAGAAATAGATTGCCGTAAGAGTGAAATACATTTACAAGGTAAATCAAACATACAAAATGAATCATAGGGCATCATTGATCCTGAAAATGGCATCAAATCAGAATAAAATAGAATGAACTGATGCTACTTTGGAGTCAATTGACAATATGAATTGATTGACAGCACAGCAAAGTCAGCATTAGTATGTTAGGTATGGTAGGCTCAGCCTAATCTTATTCTTTTTCTCTGGCTTTTCCTTGTCTTCAATTGTTACGTTAGAGGTGTATGTCTCCATTCCAACACATTCTGTTTGAAACCACATTCTTATTGTACCCAATATCCTGTGTGTAATTCACTACAATCTAGTTTTTCGTCTCCCTCTCCTTCTTTCTCCTGGCAGCTCTATCTCCAATACTCTCCTAAGCACACTGCATTTTTTGTTGTCTCCTTGCATATCTTCTCTCCATCATCTTCTATGGGGTGGAATAAAGGCATAGGGGGCACATTGAGAGTCACTTTCAAAGATTGGAAGTATAAAAGTGGACTGGAGGAGAGCAAGTCATCTCAAAATGATAGAGTCTGAGAAGCAGACTTTACAGGAACACACTTGGGAGAGGACATGCCAGTCAAGAGGGGTTCAAACACACAAGTATAGCTAGGAAAGGCACTGAAGGTACATGTAGGGCAAAAGATATCAAATATTTTTTATCTTTATTCTATTACCTTCCTTCGAAGGGTAACATGGCTAGTACTAGTACAAACAATAATGGCCTAATGCCAGACCCTAATGCAATCCCACACTAACTTTGACCTCTTCTCCTATTCCTGCTTCACATACAAGTTGTACTTACTTCAGCATACATAAAGTATTTGTGATGAGTCTTAAGTATTTCATAACTATCACTTTTCCTTTTCAGGTTTCTCCACTACCAGCAAGAACCCCAACAATATATTATTTACATAGCTCATTTTCATATATGAAAGTAGCTCAAAACTCAGTACAATAATAATAGTATATTATGATCCAAACTCTGTTAGCAGGAGTTCAGAATTCCAAACTAACACAAAGTTAGAGTAAAGTGCATCCTGCAGTGCCCTCTTAAATAAGTTAAACATGATGATGTGGCAGACAATGACGCTGTCGCTTAAATAATGGCAAAGACACCATTGCTAGAAACAACAAGGTTTCTGCCAAGACAAATATCAAGCAAAACTACATTTCCTGCGAGGCAAAGTACTGAAGCAAAATGCTATTGTGTGATGTAATTGGCAAAATTATAAAAATAAACAAAAATCAAAAGTGAAAAAAATATTGAAAATTCAAGATTCTTTCTTTTTTTTTAAATCAGTATTTCATGTGCAAAATTGTTTGTACAATGATTCAGCTAAGATTTCTTCACTGGCTTATGTTTATTTCCTACTTCTGTGTTTCCTTTGTTCATTCTAAATTATTATTTGTCATGCATTTATTTTATTTATGTGTTTTTGTAACTATTGTTCTCTTTATTCATTACTTATTATCTATATATTACATGTTCTCCTGCATCTCTTGTGTTTTGTGGGTTTGAATATATGAACCACTGCTGAAAGACCACACTCAATGTATATATTGTGAGGATGGCCGAGGATAAATCATGGGTTCATTCGCAGATTTTTTGCTTCTGTTTTGCAATTTCAACTTAGCATTTCATATTGGGATTTGTTTGTATTAGATTGCCTTTTAGGCAAATCTGTATTACATATTTTTGTGTTCTTTTTTGCCATATTTTTTTATCTTTTGTCACACAAATGAGACATAGTCACATAAAGGTTTGGGGTAGCCACCCGTATAATTTGTTCTCCTGGCTGCAAAGTTGCTTTCTTTTGAAATACAGCACTGATGTGCTTACAACAGAGTCCAAAACAAGACTGAGGGAATAGGGAAAAGGTGCAGGCTTTTAAAGGGGAAGACAGGAAGTGAGGTCATAAGGATCGGCCCATGTTCTTCAACCACTGGTTCAAGCCTGGACGTGACATCACAGGGGCCAGAGCCGGTAAGGTCTCCTTCCATTGGCTCGGTCCCGCAAGTGACGTCAAGGGAGCCAGGTGGAATCTCCTGTGAATGGTCTACAGGAAAGGGAGAAAAAGAGTCGGTGCACTCTGCCACATCCTGGCATGCCTCAGAACTGCCTTCACTCAAGCCCTTTAGCTGCATCCCATGCGCACGTGTGTGACAAGGCCCCCCCACCCCCCCCCCCCCCCCCCCCCCCCCTTAGCCCAGACCTATCGGCTCGGGCGACCCTAACCGAGAGGTCGTGAACCCGAGAAAGAGCATCAGTGTTGGCATGGAGAGCACCTTGGTGATGAACGAGCGAAAACTTGTACGCCTGTGGGTCAAGAAACCACCGGGTGACCCGTGGATTCGACTCCTTGTGCAGGGCCATCCACTGTAGAGGTGCATGGTCCGTGACAAAGGTGAATTCCCGGCCCAACAGGTAGTACCTAAGCTGAGTAATCACCCATTTAATCGCCAAAGCCTCCCGTTCCACCGCTGCATACCTGGTCTCCCGGTCCAACAGTTTCCGGCTCAGGAACATGATGGGGTGTTCCACACCATCGACACTTTGGCTCGGCACGGCCCCCAGGCCTGTGTCTGAAGCGTCCGTCTGGAGGATGAAAGACAAAGAAAAGTTAGGTGCCATCAAAATAGGTGCGGACGTAAGGGCCTGCTTCAAGTCACTAAATGCAGAACCTGTCTTCTCAGTCCATACCACAATGTTCGGGGCCCTCTTCTTTGTCAAATCAGTCAAGGGTGCCGCTCTCTCTGAGAACCGGGGTACAAACCGGCGGTAGTACCCCGCTAACCCGAGAAAGGCTTGGACCTGCCACTTGGATCGCGGATGGGGCCATTTCAAAATGGCATCTACTGTGGAGCACTGTGTCCTTACGGTACCCCGACCCACCAGGTAGCCTTAATATCTGGCTTTGCTCAATCCAAAGAAGCATTTCCTGGGATTAATCCGGAGCCTGGCCTCACCAAGTGTCCGCAATACCGCTCGGACATGCTGTAGGTGTTCCCTCCATGTGCTGGAATAGATGACCACATCATCCAGGTAGGCAGCACTGTATTTGTCATGAGGCCAGAGCACTTTGTCTGGAAGGTTGCTGGAGCCCCGTGTAACCCAAATGGAAGGACACGATACTGCCAGTGTCCGCTAGGGGTGCTAAACGCGGTTTTAACCTTCGCGGAGTCCGTTAAAGGAACCTGCCAGTACCCTTTTGTCATGTCCAGTGTGGTCAAATATAGAGCCTGTCCAAGCCTCTCGAGGAGGTCGTCCACTCGTGGCATTGGATAGGCATAGAATTGGGAGACTTGCAAAACCTCCAACTCTCGTCATGCTTACCGACCAACACAATGGGACTGGACCAGGGACTATAACTTTCCTCAATCACACCTAGTTCCAGCATGCGCTTGATCTCAAGCTCCACTTCAGCCCTTTTTGCCTCGGGAAGACGATATGGGCGTTCTCGGACAATAACCCTGGGCTCTGTCACAATGTTGTGCTCAACCAGAGAGGTCCTTCCGGGGTTCTCACTGACTACTTCCCGGACAGACCGGATAACTGTTTTCAGCTCCTGCCGTTGTCTGGGACTTAAATCCGCACCGAAGTTAAGGCTAGCCGTGTGAGCGAAGAGTGAGCGGGGCTGGCCGGAGGAGGGATCGGGATCCCTGTCCTTCCACGGTTTCAGCAGGTTCACATGATAAACCCGCTCCCTCGGCCGACGATTGGGTTGACTCACCAAATAGTCGATGAGTCCCTTCCTCTCCTTTGTAGGGGCCTTGCCAATGGGCAAGCAACTTAGAGTGGGAGGTAGGCACTAGGACCATGACATGATCTCCCGGGTGGAACTCCCGGAGAGACGTGCCGTGGTCGTAATAACGGACCTGTGCTGCTTGGGCCTCTTCCATGTGACTTTTAAGGAGGGGCCGAATTTTTCCAAATTTATCGTGTAATTGCGCGATATACTCTAGTATGTTTGTAGAGGGAAGAGCCTCTTCTTCCCATCCCTCTTTTAGGATATCTAATATGCCCCGGGGTTGTCGCCCATACAATAATTCAAAAAGGACGAGAGGGAGGAGCTGATCCCAGTTCCTTCCATCCTCGCTGACCACTTTACGCAGCATTTGTTTGAGAGTCTGATTGAACCTCTCCACTAAACCGTCGGTTTGAGGATGATACACCGCGGCCTTTAAATGCTTTATTTTCAGTAACGGCAGTCTCCTTGAATGTCTCTGAGGTGAAAGGTGTCCCCTGGTCTGTCAAGACTTCCTTGGGGATACCCACGCGCGCAAAGACCCCTAGTAATTCCCGTGTGATGGCTTTAGAAGTGGTGAGCGCAACAGAACAGCTTCGGGGTATTTGGTAGCATAATCCACGAGGACTAGGATGTACTTGTGTCCTCGGGCTGAGGGCTCTAGAGGTCTGACTAAATCGACCCCAATTTGATGGAAAGGAATGTCAATCAGGGGAATAGGAATGAGAGGAACACGGTCCTTTCTAGGAATTTGTCGCAATTGACGCTCCGGGCAGGAAGTGCAAAAGCGACAAACCTCCTCATTGATTCCCGGCCAGTAGACAAGGAGCTTGATCCGCTCCAAGGTTTTCTCGGTGCCCAAATGGCCACCTAGGAGGTGGGTGTGTGCTAACTCACAGACCTGCCGCCGGAAGGTTCGCGGGATTAGCAGTAGCCTTCTCTCCTGCCCATCATGCATTGCTACGCGATAGAGAAGGTTGTTGTCTAACACAAAGTGAGGACCCGGTGGCATCGACTAGTTAGTGCGCTGGCCGTTGACTAGGACCACTGCATTTTTTGCAAACTTCAGGGAATCGTCACTCCATTGCTCCCTTTTAAAGGAAGCCGGCGTCTCTCTAAATTGGAACCGTAAAAGGGAGAGAGGGTCTGAACCGACCCCAAGGGGCTTGGTTTCCTCCCGTTCCATCTCAGCGCTGGTGGATGATGTATCGGCATGCGACGGCCCGGGAGTTGCCACGTCACTCAGGGCGGCCGCTTCGTCTCTCTCTGCCAGCTGATTACACGGTGTGGAGGCAACTTGAGACGGCTCATCCCCATCCATAACTAGGCCCAAGTTAACCCCAGGAGTGGTATGTGTCTCACCGCTTTTGATATTAGACCAGTCCCACCCAGGTATCACCGGGTGTGGAGGATCTGAGAGGACTGCCATGGTTAATTTCTGAACTGATCCTCCATAACTGATGATACAAGTGGCGGCCCTGTACCAGCGAATTTCTCCGTGGACACAGGTTATACCGGTCTTAAATTTCAACCACTGTTGCGGTAGCACAAATCGGCGGGCAACAATGGAAATGTTGCTGCCAGAATCGAACAGAGCAGAAGTTTTATACCCGTTAACGATCACCATGCCTGTGTGTGGGACCGCCAACGGGTTTGTCAGAGCACACCGACCCCTCCTCCCCCTCCACCCGCATTCCTCCTCATTCCCAAGCGGTTTGCCTAGGTTGCCTAGTGAAGCATGCCGGGCGCAGAGCCTGTACCGGGCCACTCCGAAACACGGGACACCCTCCCCACCTGGAAACTTGGCCCCGGTACGCTCCCACCTGGGTGTGTTGCAGGTCCTGTCCCCTTCTCTTCCAGGACTTCTCGATCCTGCCGGCTACGCCAATGTCACACAAATGAGACATAGTCACAAAGGTTTGGGGCAGCCACCTGTATAATTTGTTCTCCTGGCTGCAAAGTTGCTTTCTTTTGAAATACAGCACTGATGTGCTTACAACAGAGTCCAAAACAAGACTGAGGGAATAGGGAAAAGGTGCAGGCTTTTAAAGGGGAAGACAGGAAGTGAGGTCATAAGGATCGGGCCCATGTTCTTCAACCATTGGTTCGAGCCTGGACGTGACATCACAGGGGCCGGAGCCGGTAAGGTCTCCTTCCATTGGCTCGGTCCCGGAAGTGACGTCAAGGGAGCCAGGTGGAATCTCCCGTGAATGGTCTACAGGAAAGGGAGAAAAAGAGTCAGTGCACTCTGCCACATCCCGGCATGCCTCAGAACTGCCTTCACTCAAGCCCTTTAGCTGCCTCCCATGCGCACATGTGTGACACTTTTTGACTTTAACAAGTAATTATGTGTTGGACTTATCTATAAGCCAGAGGTTTTCATTATTCTTCTCCTTGGTAGGGTATTTTTGTACATTTTTTGGAACATTTACTAAATTTTGAACATTTGGAGTCAGGTCCCCATTTTGGACCAGGATAGGCTGAAGCATACCAAAACTGTTTTCTGGTCTTGATGACTAATGTTAAGCCTATTCTAGGTAGGTAAAGGAAAGCTCTGCCTGGTTTATGGGTATTTTAGAAGCCTCCCATACCTTTGCTATTTTTTCTGCACTCGAGTCATAACAGTTTCAGTCCTAGATTGTAAATGATCCCAGAGTTCCAAAAGTATCTATGCTCAATTTGGAAACTATGTGATTTGTATATTGCATGATGTGGAGGCCAATTTAATAAACAGGTCACATCTTCTTTTTAAATGGACACCGGTCTCTGTACAGCATCAGTCTTCACAGTTTTACCTACAGTGTGGTACTGATATGAAATTTGCCCTGGTATAAATCAGAAAAGCAGTTGTTACAGGCACATGATAGATGCTTACATGTTTATTCCCATATATACAGTGAATATACAATTTAATGTATATATTTTAAAAATTATTACCGTCTTTTATATTGTCATTTTAAATATTTATTTCAAAAGGAAGATATTTTTTATTGGGATAAGGGAAAAAGAGACCTCATTCAGATCAGTTAAAAAATATTCACTGTTCTTCACAATGTTTGCATAATTTTTGATAAACCATCATGTTGAAGTTTGATTGGTGTTTTTCATTTGTCTGGAATGCAAAATGTAACTACAGTCCATGAAAAGGTAATGCATCCCTTGCTAAATTCATTTTATTGTACTTTAAGGATCACTGTCCTGTAAAAAAATAATTTCAAAAACCTTAAACTGATTTAGAAATTAAAAACAGTAATGTAAGTGCATAAACAAGCATGCACCATTTAAAAAAATGCATGGTTTTCCTAGACTATTTAACCACTCTCTCCTAAGGACCATACAATATTGTGAGATTTGCACAATATGTATGATTACTGTATTTGATTTTCTCTGCAAATACATTAACATTTTCTAATTGTAATGTGTGCCAGGTTCTTAAGAGGAGCATGTCTGTCTGAGTTTTGGCAAAAACCCCTTAGTTGAAAAATTTATCGACAGATGAGCACTTTATTATGCACTGTGCTGAATTTCTTGGTCTTGCTGCATCTGGTGAAAACTGGTTACTGCTTTTTAAAATATGACCCTCATGTCATCCAAATTGACATTCTTTGGTAATGCTTATTAGACAGACATGTATAATTTGCCTTCACTGAATGAAAAGTAAATTGATGGTAGAGAGACAGGATAATAACACATTTCAATTGTTAGGATTTTGCTTTTGTTTTGTGATATTTTTATTTTTTTTGTAAAATATGCCTGTGCCCTTGTTTTGTTCTCGGTTTACATTTACTGTAATGTTTGTAATTCTACCCTAATTTCCACACTATTAAAGTAATAGGGGCTTCAGGTATAACCTAAGGGAGCCTATATAAACCATTTGTTGGCTTCAATTTGGCTTCTGAGGCATCAGTTATCTTACCAGGTTATGTTGTTTAGCTCCTTTTTTGATTCTTTCTTTCAGAATTCTTGTAAGTCTTTTTATTCTTTGACCATTCAATTTTTTTATTCTTGATTTGCAGTTTGAATCTGTTCCTCTGAGAATCGCAGCCAGGGCGGGTGATTGAATGGTCCTTATGGATAATGGTACAATTGTGACACACTAGGCTGGCTACTTTGAGCAGCTGTATAAAACTGATCCTCTGGCTTGGACTTTGAACATCTATGGGTCCACGGTTACTGAGGCTGATCCTCCAATTAGCTGTGAACCACCCAGTTTCACTGATATTGCATAGGGGTGAACCAGCTGAGGGGAGGGAAGGCTGCAGGCATCTGTGGTATCCAAGGTGAACCTATCCAGGCTGGTAGTAAGACTGTCCTCCTGGCATTGCAAGCAATCTTTACTTCTATCTGGGAGACTGGCGTTATCCCAACTGACTGGAAAACAGGACTGGTCATCCCTCTCTTGGATTGTAGCAACTACAGGGGATAACACTGCTCTCGGTGCTGGGTAAGGTCCTTTCTAGGGTCATCCTCGATAGGATCTGTGATCACCTGCTCACTATCAGCGACCAGAGCAGTCTGATTTTATGCCTAAGAAGTCTACCATTGACCGCATCCTGGCACCTAGGGTTCACATTGAGCATAAAAGCGAATATCAGCAGAATTTCTTTGCAGCCTTTGTCAATTTTTGTAAAACATTCGACTCAATTGATCGAGCTACCCTGTGGGTGATCCTGAGACTTTGCGGGATCCCCCAAAGTTGCTGGATGTCATGGCCGCCCTGTACACTGGCACAGTGAGTGCTGTGCAGAGTTGAAGCAGAACCTGTGTTTTTCCCAGTTGATTCTGGGATTCATCAGGGGTGTGTTCTTGCTCCTACCTTGTTCAGTGCTTGCATGGACTGGGTGTTGGGCAGAGTCATGGGGTCCAGCAGCTGCAGGGCATCTGTTGGTGAAGAAAGATTCACTGACCTTGACTTTGCTGATGATACTGTGATCTTCAGGGAGTCAATGGAAGCTCTGATTGGGGCTGTCAAGAGACTGGGCGAGGAGTCTGAGTGCCTTGGCTTGCAAGTGTCATGGATAAAAACCAAGATACAGACCTTTAATGACCTTTTGGGCACAGCCATCAGCAGTGCGTTTGTCTACAGAGAGAGTGTTGACCACATTGAGAGGTTTACTTACCTTGGCAGCAACATTCATGTCTCTGGTGATTCTTCCTATGAAGTCAGTAAATGGATTGGAAGAGCATGGATGGTCATGAGGTCACTGAAAAGGGGTGTGTTGTACTCCTGATATCCTTCCAAAAGAACGAAGGTCCAAGTTTTTAGAGTCCTGCTGCTTCCTGTTTTTCTTATGGTTATGAGGCATGGTTGCCATCCAGTTCACTTCAAAGAATCCTTAGGTACTTCTGGTTTGACTTTGTGTTGAATAAGCAGCTGCTCAGGTCGTCCCAAATAAGGCACATTACCTGCATTGTGAGGGAGTGTCAGTTACACCACTATAGCCATGTGGTGTGATTCCCCGAGGGTGATCCAGCTCGCAGGATCCTCATTGTTGAGGACCCAAGTGGCTGGACCAGGCCAAAAGGATGCCCATGTAACACCTGGCTTTGGCAGTTAGATGATCACTGGAGGGTGGGACTGAACTGTGTGTCTGCCTGGGAAGTTGACAACCGGGATCCTAAGCTGTCTTGTTGTGTGGTGCATGCGGCAACATGCTGTACCAGTGCATGCTGCCCAACCTGACTTGACCTGATTTGCAGTTTCTGGGTTCTGATTTTTCTTTTTTGATGTTTTTGTTGAAGATATGGTTTGTTCACTCTGGATTAAGTATAATGTTGTGAGATTTTTGTACTAATTTTGAATTCTTGTTGTTCTAGATGTTTTCCTGAAATCTTTGTTTTTAGACTTCATTTTTTGTTTAGTAAAATTAAATAGTTGAAGGTTTTGTTTTCTTTAGGACAGGGGTTTATTGATTCTTTCTCTTCTCCCTTTTTGAAGAATATAGGCTTGACTCCCATTTGAGGGTACAGGTTTGTGTTTAAATTTCAGGACCTAGCCTGCTTTGTGATTTGAAACTTTTTTGAATTTCATGAGCCCTGCAACAAAACAGTAATATCAGATAAAAAGTTTGTGTAATAATGGAAAGAAGAATGAAATAAGAAGATTAATTATATTTTTAAGGGTAATCCAAGTGACATGCCAGACAGGAATGGTTGCTGTTAAAACAATAAACCAACACCAAGGAGCAAAACTAGCTTTGAGCTTTTAAACAGGCGAGAATTCAAAAACTGTTCAACACACTGTTAAACCCTTTGAAATGTTTGGCAAGACATTAAGAAGGTCATTCGTGCCAGGAAACCTTCAGTTGTTGAGCACACTGGAGAATGGGTCAGTATTTCTTCACAGAGATAAGATAAACTGATCACCAATTGCATGAAGCTGTTGGGCATTAGAAAGATACTTTATGTGCCATCACTTTGTATATACTAATTTATTTTCTGAACTCTTGTCGCATTATTGCTAAGTAACCCTTTTTATGATGTCGTATGATTTTAGAAAGAGGAGCCGTAGGTTTTCAATACAGGCTTAAATTTACTTGAATTTAACAAGTTTCTGAAAATAATTAGTAATAAAACAAAATACCACATGTAAATACACAAAAATAAACAAAAATGGCAAAATTAACAGAAGGCCCCAAATAATAAGCTAAAAGCCAAAATTACCACAAGAGAAAAAACAAATTAACAAAAGGCAAAAAATTAACAAAGGGGCAAAAACCATTAAAAGCAAGGACAATATTTAAAATAGCAAAAATAATAAAATTGCAAAAACAACAAATGCAAACTGTTTTTTTAGCACTGCATTTTTGGCTCTACTTATGGACTTGTGGTGATACTTCACTTTACACTTATTTTATTCAGTACTCCTTTGTTTCCGTCTTTCCATCTGTACACCTTCTGAAATCTCCTTTTAAAGGAAAGAGTCACAATGTGTCAGAGCCTGAACAGTCCTGGTTACAAGGTAGGAATTTATTATGGAAACTCTAGCAGTAACCCACAGTCACTCATTTTGGGCCAGTTTCATGCTACCAGTTATCCTAATATGCAAGTCTTCATGTTGTGGGAAGAAGTTAAGATACCTAGAGAATACCTTGTGGAACTAGCCTCGGACACAGACAGACAGACATTTTTTTAAGCACCACCACACGTTCATTTACACAACTATTATTTACAAAGTCTTTAAGTGCTACACAAACCCCAATCTTCCCCAAAGTCCAGGCCAACCACACTTTGCTTTCTTCGGACTGCCTCCTCCTCTCTTTCTCCGACCTCGTCCTGCTTCCACCCAACTCCAGCCCCGATTGAAGGGAGGTGGCCCCTTTTATCCATACCCGGATGTGCTTCAGGTGTGCACCGGCAATCTTCCACCCGACACGCCCTAGTGTGGCGGAAGTGCCGGCTGTCTCCCTGGAAGCACTCCGGGTGTTCCCTCTCTTCTTCCCCCAGCACTTCCTGGTGTGGCAGAAGTGCTGGGGTCCAGGGTCCATCAGGCACGGGGACGCCCCCTGGCGGTGACCACGGGCCCCTACAGGGTTGAGCTTCTAAGCCCTGTATCCGTGGCCCCCAATACAACCAGGGCGGTCGTCCCCTCATGATCTGGAGGAGGCATGAGCCCTCCTCCTGTCTCCCCGGGCGTCCCGGCCGGGTAGGAATCCCAGCCGGGTGCCACAGTGCCCCACAGCCAGTGAAGACCAATCGGGAGGAGTGGCATGCCCCGCGAGGGCGGCACACCCCCAATGCGGGTCCTACTCCTCAAGCGCTGGGGTCTAACTTGGCACCCCGGGGCCTATTCCTTCGGCACCCCCTCCGAGGCTGTTGCGCCCCTTTTGTTAGCGCCACTGCCTGGACACCCTTCCTTGGCGTCTCTCTGTGCCACGCACTGACAGCGCTCCCCCGTCTGACAGGGACCCCGGAACTTGCCTGTTCGGCACCCCCTCTGCGGGATCCGTGTTCCTCCTGATGACGACACTGACGGGACCGCTTGCATTTTTCTCCGCTGACTTTGGGGATCGGCCCTTCTCTGGACGTGCGCACCCAGCTGCACGTCCCTTCCTATCGGAGGAACCGGCATTCACCCCTCGATTCCTCCTATCACTCTTGGATGCCCCGATGGTCTGGGTCTGCGCATGGAAAACACACAGATCCAAGCCCGTCTGCGTCCATACAGAATGACGGGAGACTGTCGCAGGCTAGGGGCGTTGGGTGCTAGGACCCAGGGCACTCATCAGCCCCTGTCCTGCCTGCCCTCTGGATGTTGCTCCCCTCACCTCGCGAACAGCCTGCACCGCCGCATCTACTGTTGGAGACCCACCTACTCGGTTCCAATCACAAATGTCACGGGCCCCTTCGGTTGGATCTCCCTTATGCTTTACGGGGTCGGCTTTACCAACCTTCCCCGTCGTACAGGTCCGGCCAAAGGATCCAGCGACGCTCCCTTCCACCGCATCCTGCAGCGTCTGTAATGACGCACCCGCCTTCACCTCCAGCTCCTGCAGGTCCGCACGGAGCGTACTGAGCACTAGCAACAGCTGCACTAAGGCCTGAAGGGATTCCTCCAGCGCACGCAGCACTACAGGCAAGGACAGGAAGTCAGCCGGCGCAAAGCCTACCTGTCTGTCAGCCCCTTGCTTCGACTGCTTCCTGTGGGCCTCTTCCTCCGGCCCAATCGGGTCTCCCCCCGGCACGAGATGGGCATTCCTTGGTCCTGCCTCCATCCAATCATCGGCGGGTACGCAAGACACACCACCCAATCCCGTGCCTGTCATGGGGAGGGACTTCCGGCCCGTGGCCATTTTGGCTCTTCTCCTCCTGGTGCGGTGACGAGCTGGCTCTTTGAGTTGCAGAGTCTCCTTTTCTGCAGCCTCTGCTGCTGCCGCTTCCTGAAAGCCCCGCAGAGCAGTGCAAGTCTGCCACCGACAAGTATCCAGGCAGCCCCTGCCTGCTAAACACAAAACACACGTGGCCCCACAGGGCCAGTTGCCGACAAGCAGGGAACTCACCTCCTGGGTCCCGTCTGCCCGGGGAAACGTCCTCGGCGTGGCCTCCCTCGACACCGCGCCGTCCCAGGCGCCCTCTGCGACAGCACACTCCCTGGAGCCCGCTGCACTCAGGTAAGGCCCATCAATCTTCCGCTGCACCAGAAGAGAACCTTGTGATCGCAGTCCTTTAACGGTCCGTGGGGCAAGACTTTCTCGCAGGGCTGTGGGCACGCCGCTCCTGTGGCACGCGAGTGGGGTCCTCTGCTGCGCCGGGCCGTCCACAACATTGATTTTTTGTACAGGTCCCCGCCTTGTACTGTATCAGGCGAAGCATCCTGCCGGCTATGCCAGTGTGGAACTAGCCCCGGACACAGACACATGTTTTTAAGCACCACCACACGTTTATTTACACAACTATTATTTACAAAGTCTTTAAGTGCTACACAAACCCCAATCTTCCCCAAAGTCCAGGCCAACCACACTTTGCCTTCTTTGGACCGCCTCCTTCTCTCTTTCTCCGACCTCATCCTGCTTCCACCTGACTCCAGCCCCGAATGAAGGGAGGCGGCCCCTTTTATCCATACCCGGATGTGCTCCAGGTGTGCACCGGCAATCTTCCACCTGACACGCCCTAGTGTGGTGGAAGTGCCGGCTGTCTCCCCGGAAGCACTCTGGGTGTTCCCTCTCTTCTTCCCCCCAGCACTTCCTGGTGTGGCAGAAGTGCTGGGGTCCAGGGTCCATCAGGCACGGGGACGCCCCCTGGCAGTGACCATGGGCCCCTACAGGGTTGGGCTTCTAAGCCCTGTACCCGTGGCCCCCAATACAACCAGGGCGGTCGCCCCCTTGTGGTCTGGAGGAGGCATGAGCCCTCCTCCTGTCTCCCTGGACGTCCCGGCCGGGTAGGAATCCCAGCTGGGTGCCACAAGCTGTTGATTTATTATCTAATTGTTAAAAGAAATGAATATTCACCCAGAAAATCTGATCTATGAAATTTGTTTACATTATACATCTGTTATAGTTTTAATGTCTACTGGATAAGTTCTGTAAGTGATCCATGTTTCTGTAGAATTCTTGAAAATATACAGATGAATAGACAGTGTAATACTTGAAGATTTTCAGTCATTTTAAATCTATAATTTAATGCTTTAATATAAAATTGTATGTGAATATGCTACCTAATATAAAATGAAATGAACTACATTTGAAATAAAATGTGCTTTGATTGCTACTAAATACTACTTATATATACAGTATATATATATATTGTCACACACGTGCGATTAGGAGGCAATGAAAAAGCCTAAAGGTGAGTGAAATATCGTGAGATAAAGGATTGTCATGTGGTACTTACCTGAATCTCTTCTCTCTACAGAAAAACCGAGGAAAAATAATTACCTCCACTTCCGGGTTCCAAAATGGCCAGCTCGATATGACGTCACATCTGGCCATCACAACTGACTTCACTTCCGGTTCCCATAATCCATTACTGTATTTAAACACCATTTTGTACCATAAACTTTGTCAATTGTTACTTCTCAGGACTTTTGATCATTTATTTTTGCATTTTTGCTTTAATTGTCCACAGGACAATACACGGGGACGGTCCCCAAAGCTTTATCTTTGTGGAGTTTCTTCGTTTTTGGGACATATTCCCACAATATATTTACTGTGTGTATATATATATATATATATATATATATATATATATATATATATATATATATATATATATATATATGCATACACTGTGTGTATGCTTGTGGAACAACTTAAGGGCTTGGATATATTCATTACTCCCACCGAACTCACGAGGGCGCTCAGCAGTAATGATTTCTCTCCTTCTTTCCCCTTTGCAGAAAGGAAGGTTGACGTGCTTTCAACCTTGACGTCACATCTGGATCCAGTCCACTGTTTTTTTTTTCAATATACTTTTAATATACGGGGTTCGCCTTCGAGGTGCCCCAGACCCTTTATGATTGTCTGTCCTGTCTTTACTATATATATATATATATATATATATATATATATATATATATAATATTATATAATATAATATATGCATCGGCAAAAAAAGAAACATTAACCTTGATCGTATGAGAAAGCACTGAGGCTGTGACTCTTTTTACCTGTTATTTGTGAGTGTGTATCCTACCAGAATGTGCACTCTGGTGTTGTGTTAATTGTGATGTGCTCCTTTTATTGTTTTACCTTCAGTGCCTCTTTACGCTCTATTACTTGGCCTTGTATCATTTTTTTTTTTTTTTACAAGAAGGCTTTAAAGCATGTGATGCAAGTGTATGGTATGGATTTCACATGTGGCATTCTAATTTCC
The DNA here is from genome assembly GCF_900747795.2 of Erpetoichthys calabaricus. Lineage (NCBI taxonomy): Eukaryota > Metazoa > Chordata > Cladistia > Polypteriformes > Polypteridae > Erpetoichthys > Erpetoichthys calabaricus. The sequence goes on along the minus strand of NC_041400.2, from coordinate 98,235,714 downwards.
CCTTGCATTTCAAACCTTAGATATCTTGAGTCCCTCATGACAGGAGTTATTATCACTATTTTGATCCTTATGTTTACCAATTGCGTGTGCAAACTTCATTAACACCCCTGGGGTGAGGTGACCTGTGACATTCAGACTGGCAAGCACTGTAAAAAGACAGCTGTGTTGTTTACTGGGCAGGTGGACTGCGGAGATATAAACTGTTACTGTTACAATTTAAACCTCTTTGTAGTACCATGTGATGTTGCTTGTTGTAAAGGTTGATGCATAAAGTAATGAGAAAAGACTATTTGATTTGTAAAAGTAACATATAATTTCTCACACCTGCTTAATCCAATTCAGGCTATTGGGGCTAGAGCATATCCTGGCAGCACCACCAGTCCATTAAAGTGCCCACTCTTGTGCTCACGCACAGGGGTTAATTTTGAATTATCAGCTAATGTAACATTCATGTCTGATGTGAAAGGAAAAGTGGAGTACCTGGAGTAAAGTCCACTTGGATGTGGGAAGAGCTTCCAGACTCGGAATGGAAAAAATTCCACACACAGGATCTGAACCAGTAACGCAGGATCCATGAGACAGTGTTAACACCATTAACACCCACTGACCCACCATGCCACCCTGATGAAATATTAAATATCTAGAAAGTATACATACAGTATACATACAGTATACTACATACATACATACATGGCCACCCATAATGATCATTTTCTTATTTCATTCAATGTTAAACTTGCACTTTCCAATACTAAGCTGTCCGTCCCATGTCTTTCCGTAATATTAAGAATATTAACTTAGACTCTCTTTCCTCTAGTATTGATTCCCTTATGGACATTCATAATTTATCCACTCCTGAAGAACTGGTCTCACACTATAACACTGGACTTAATGGTATTCTTAACTCTGTCACTCCATTAAAAAGTAGATCTGTTTCTTTCTCCTTTTCTGCTCCCTGGTTCATGCCAGAACTTTGGCTTTTGAAAGCCAAAGGCCGGCAACTTGAATGGTTGTATAAAAAAACTGGACTCTTTGTTCACAAAGAGATGTACAAAAACCATATACTTTATTACAAGGACTGTATTACCCAAACTAAATCTAACTATTATACTCACATTATTTCTTCCAATGAAGGCAACACCAAGTCATTGTTTTCACTGCTTAATAATATTACCTTCTTTACCTTCTCACCTTTACTCAACTGATTTTTGCAATTTTGCAATGCGTTCAGTTGCTCTGCTCCCCATCTCTGGAACTCACTGCCATCTGAGCTTAGAAATATTGAATCATTTTCAATTTTCAAATCTAAACTTAAAACTCATTTGTTTAAGACTGCTTTTTCTCTTTGATTACAATTGCTCTGTCTGATTTTAGTTTTTGTATTTTAGTTTTGTTTATATTCTGTGTTTTATCTATTGTTCGGTGTCCTTGAGTGTTTAGAATGGTGCCTACAAATACAAGTATTTGTGCAGTGACACAATTTTCATAATTTTGGCCCTATATACCACCACAATGGATTTGAAATGAAGAAATAATTACACAATTGAAGTGTAGGATTTCACCATTAATTCAAAGGGTTTAACAGAAATATTGTATGAGCTATTTAAGGGTTAGAGTTGATTTCAAGTGTGGAATTTGCATTTGAAAGCTATTGCTGTGAACTCTCAATATGAGGTCCAAAAAGCTGCCCATAAAAGTAAAAACAGGCCATCATTGGGCAGAGAAAACAAAACAAATTCTTCCTAGAGAGAAAAGAAACACCAAGAGTAGTCAAATCAACCGTTTGGTACATTCTTAAAGAGAAGGAAAGCACTAGTGAGCTCAGCAACTCCAGAAGGCCTGGACAATCATAGAAGATGTGCTAGATGATTGAAGAATTCTTTCCTTGGTGAAGAAAAAACAATTCATGACATTTAGCCAAATGAAGAACACTCCCTGGAAGGTACTGCCTATCATTGCCAAAGTCTACAATCAAGAGAAGACTTCACGAAAGTAAATACAGAATGTTTGCCACAAGGTACAAACCATTGGTAATTCTCAAGCATAGGAACAACAGATTAGACTTTGCCAGAAAATATTAAAAAAAAACAGTCAAATTTTGGAACAGTTTTATTTGGACAAATGAAATTAAGATATGAACCAGATAGATAGATAGAGAAGAATATAGAAAAGAGAAGGAATGGCTCATGATCTGTAGCATGCTGCATCATCTGTGAAACATGGTGGAGGCAGTGTTATGGCAGGGGCATATGTGACTGCCAATGGAAGTGGGCCACTGATGTCTACTGATGATATTACTACTGACAAAAGTTACAGGATGATTTCTGAAGTGTACAGGGCTATACCACCGCTCAAATTCAGACAAATGCTACAAAACTGATAGAATGATGCTTCACAATACAGATTTACAATGAGCCAAAACATACTATGACAGCAAACCAAATGCTTTTCAAGCCACAGCAGTGGAATATTCCCCAATGACCAAGCCAATCAACTGACCTAAGCCCAACTGGACATGTATTACACTTCCTGAAAACAAAACAGAAGGCAGAAACTCCAATGAACAAGCAGCACCTGAAGACATCTGCAGTAAAGGCCTAGCAAAGTATCAGTAGGGTGGAAACCCAGAATTTAGAGATGGCCATGGTTTCAAGCTTCAGGCAGTCATTGACTGCAAAGGATTTTCAATCAAGTATTGAAAATGATTGTTATATTCAAGATTTTGTTATTTTGTCCAAATACTTTTGAGCAACTGAAAGTTTTTGGGGGGTTTGGGTCATAAAAATGTCTTTTCTAAATGATTCATGCAATGTTTTTGTTAAATGCCTTAAATTAAAACTGCAAATCTACACTTCAATCATATCTTGATTGCTTCATTTCAAATCCATTGTGGTGACACTCAAAGCCAAAATTATGAAAATCGTATCACTGCCCAAATACTTATGGATCTAACTTGAATGACAAAGTGTTACATACTTAATAGACTCGAGCGTTGATCAAAGATTTTAATATCTCCTAATGAATGTAAAGTTTCGATATCAGACTAATGCATTGGTGAGACTGCATCTGCAGTAATATATACAGTTTTAATCACCATTCTTCAAAAAAAAAAAAAAAAAAAGTTATAGCAACTACTGTATAGACACTGTGCATAAAAAAGAAAACAAGTATATCCCTGAAATAAAGGCATATTAAACTCTGACAAGCAAAGGAATTAAACCTTTTGAGTCTTGGCTGAGGACACTATTTAATATTTTTTTATAATGTTTTCTGGACATTTTTGAGGAAATTGTGCTCCTAATTGGGGATGTGGATATTGGAGAACCAAACTGTATTGTTCATTCTCACCTCAATAATGTTTTTATTGAAATGAAAATTAATTCATGTCTTACCATCATGCCATTGTTGTCTCATATTGATGCAGCCATTTTGTGGTATTTTGGTTTCCTGTTGCCATAGTGTTGCTCTGCAAGTGTGGCCAGGAATTATCCACTGTTAAAGGTCAAATCTAAAAGAGGTTAACTATTAGTGTATTGTGAATTCTTGTGTTTTGACCCTTTGCATTTTTTAGAGACATTCAATTTTGGTTTTGTTGACTCATTTTCTAAGCGTTATGGTTTTGTCTCTTGCAAGGTTTTTTGATAATGTTTCATCTGCTGGTCCCTCTTATATCATAAACTGCCTTCTTTTCTTATTGGCAGAGTAAATATAATTCTTCAAAATTCTGAAAGGTTTTGATAAAATTGATCCAACATTATTCTTTCAATAGTGAATCAGATATATACAGTGCATCCGGAAAGTATTCACAGCGCATCACTTTTTCCACATTTTGTTATGTTACAGCCTTATTCCAAAATGGATTAAATTCATTTTTTTCCTCAGAATTCTATACACAACACCTCATAATGACAACGTGAAAAAAGTTTACTTGGGATTTTTGCAAATTTATTAAAAATAAAAAAATCGAGAAAGCACATGTACATAAGTATTCACAGCCTTTGCCGTGAAGCTTGAAATTGAGCTCAGGTGCATCCTGTTTCCCCTGATCATCCTTGAGATGTTTCTGCAGCTTAACTGGAGTCCACCTGTGGTAAATTCAGTTGATTGGACATGATTTGGAAAGGCACACACCTGTCTATATAAGGTCCCACAGTTGACAGTTCACGTCAGAGCACAAACCAAGCATGAAGTCAAAGGAATTGTCTGTAGACCTCTGAGACAGGATTGTCTTGAGGCACAAATCTGGGGAAGGTTACAGAAAAATTTCTGCTGCTTTGAAGGTCCCAATGAGCACAGTGGCCTCCATCATCCCTAAGTGGAAGAAATTGAAACCACCAGGACTCTTCCTAGAGCTGGCCACCCATCTAAACTGAGCGATCGGGGGAGAAGGGCCTTAGTCAGGGAGGTGACCAAGAACCTGATGGTCACTCTGTCAGAGCTCCAGAGGTCCTCTGTGGAGAGAGGAGAACCTTCCAGAAGGACAACCATCTCTGCAGCAATCCACCAATCAGGCCTGTATGGTAGAGTGGCCAGACGGAAGCCACTCCTTAGTAAAAGGCACATGGCAGCCCACCTGGAGTTTGCCAAAAGGCACCTGAAGGAATTTCAGACCATGAGAAAGAAAATTCTCTGGTCTGATGAGACAAAGATTGAACTCTTTGGTGTGAATGCCAGGCGTCACGTTTGAAGGAAACCTGGCACCATCCCTACAGTGAATCATGGTGGTGGCAACATCATGCTGTGGGGATGTTTTTCAGCGGCAGGAACTGGGAGACTAGTCAGGATAAAGGGAAAGATGACTGCAGCAATGTACAGAGGCATCCTGGATGAAAACCTGCTCCAGAGCGCTCTTGACCTCAGACTGGGGCGACGGTTCATCTTTCAGCAGGACAACGACCCTAAGCACACAGCCAAGATATCAAAGGAGTGGCTTCAGGACAACTCTGTGAATGTCCTTGAGTGGCCCAGCCAGAGCCCAGACTTGAATCCGATCGAACATCTCTGGAGAGATCTTAAAATGGCTGTGCACCAATGCTTCCCATCCAACCTGATGGAGCTTGAGAGGTGCTGCAAAAGAGGAATGGGCGAAAATGGCCAAGGATAGGTGTGCCGAGCTTGTGGCATCATATTCAAAAAGACTTGAGGCTGTAATTGCTGCCAAAGGTGCATCAACAAAGTATTGAGCAAAGGCTGTGAATACTTATGTACATGTGATTTCTCAATTTTTTTTTTTAATAAATTTGCAAAAACCTCAAGTAATTTTTTTCACGTTGTCATTATGGGATGTTGTGTGCAGAATTCTGAGGAAAAAAATGAATTTAATCCATTTTGGAATAAGGCTGTAACATAACAAAATGTGGAAAATGTGATGCGCTGTGAATACTTTCTGGATGCACTGTAAAAGCACTTGTGCTTTCAAGACAGAATGCATTATAAGGATTTCTTCATGCAAAGTGTCCTGGGATTTCTTGAACAAACCTCTGAGCCATACATGTTACATGAAGTAGAAACTAAGACAGCTTTTAAAAGATTTATGAATGAAACATTAAGAAAACATAGCTATTAGCTATAGACAAGCTTGATAGACTGAGTAGACTTTTCTGGTTTGTCAAAGTTGTTGTGTTATACCATGTAAATCCATTTACTCAGTGTCATAGACATACATTCTCTTTCATCTTTTTGAAACCTGATATATCTGCTGTAAGCTTAACACATGTACATTTTGAGTGCTTGGTAAAGTTGTTTTGGGGTATTTGACACGTACTATAGATGTCTACATTGGTTTAAAATAACATGCAAGTATTAATGACATATAAAGGATTAGATTTATAAATGCTGCCTTCCTCAGGAGTTATACTTACTGGCTTATTTTTTAATATTTAAGAGCAGAGAATTCTGCTCTCATGTTATAGGGAGTTGTCAATTATGTTTAAATTCTGTTACTTCTAAAGTTAATCTGCAATTGCTATTTAATAACTAAAATGAGTTCATTTGTTTTCAATTTTGTCTAAGAAGTATGTATTGTAAAGTTTTAAATTGTGATAAAAATCCATTTCCAGAATTTAAATGAGATCAATACCAGGTTGATGATGAAAGATAAAATGTATTGTGTTTACTGTGGCAATTAATTCCAAATATGCATTTTTATAACAATGGCAACGTCTATAATCAAAATATTTTATAAACAAAGTAAAAACCTTTGTTATTTGCACATGTGTTATTTTTTTTTTTCTTCTTTAATATAAATGTTTTGAAATTGACATGAAAATAGAGGATGGAAGTATATTTTGATTTAGTTTTCAAAAAAGTCTTCAAAAAGTACAATTTTTCCTGTGGCTCACAATTACCCTGTGTTAAGTCAAATTCATGGGTGAAGGAGAGATGGATGGAGCAATGCTATAGAAGGTTGGAACACCTTCGGGATGACAGGGAGCAGTGAATGATCCCTACTAAGGAGGTGTGAGATCATGCTGCCTTTGCAAAGGTGAGTACATTCAGGGGGCTAATTAAGAACATCCTGCTCAGTAGGTGGCAGCATATGATCTTGTACTGGAAGGATAGGAATAGCTCAGCCGGCAGCTTGTAAACTACTAGAGAAACACAAGCCTTTATGGGCTGCTGAAGTCTCCAAGCTGTAGGAGCACTGCACAGCAAAATAGACAATGTTAACATTCAATAGTGTTTACATGGAATGTGTTCTCATAACCACATTTTCACGATTTAATATAAAACTATTAGTACATTTATTGATTGATTGGCTGTGCTATTTGTCTTGTGAGTCTGTATCCTTATTTTTTGTTTCTGCTGCTGCTGTGTGTGTCTGTATTTCACCATAAGACTAATAAAGTTTAATCTTGAACATACTACAGTTATAGCCTGGTAAAAGTAGGGCCACTATGATCCGAGAAGTGATTGCAGGGCTTGACCAGAAGTGACCACCACAATGGGGGATTTAAAGCCATCTCACGGAATGGGTCTCATTGCGTCCAGAATAAAGAGAGCAGTTGGAGCAAAGGCTCAGTTGATGGGAAGAAGAACGAGAGAAAAGGAGACAGGTGAGTGGTGAGAAGGGGAATGTTGGTGTGGGAAAGTAGGAAGCATCCCTAACTAGTTAATAGAAATCCACACCTGAGAATTTAAACCTAGAGAGACAGGAGGATTATATTCCTTTTTATTTATTTGTGTTTCCATTATTTCCATTATTTGTGTGGTTTATTTTTTAAATAAACATACTATATGATTTTATCCTAATTTGTATTGCTTATTGTTTGTATTTAATATGGGAGCATCTAATCCATTAACATGTACTAAAATTAGATTATAATGTAGCTGTGTGAGGAGATTCTTATTCAAGTTGTACAGTTTTTCATGTGTAGTTATTTTTTTCATAATGTTTCTTATGTAATTTTTTGTCTTTTCTGACTGGTCAAGTTTCACCAGCCTTTCACAATGATGCATAGTTTTTGTGTCTGTGAGCTAATTCTGAAATCTCTAGTGCATATTTTACAGCACATTCTGAAACATTAGTGTAAAGTTAATCCAGTGATTAAGATTCCTATGGTGTAGGTAATTTTTATATATCTGGTTGTTAAAAATGATGTCTATAACCAACCACAGCTGAAAATTCTGGTGTTAGTTTTCAGCCCAGATGGTCTGTTTGTCAAGAAGTTGGCTGCTCTCCTTATAGATACATTCACCTAATCATGCACTTTGCTGTGGGTCACATCAATGAATATTTTACTTACTAAGAATCTGTAGATTTCATCATTTGTATACCTTAAAGTTCATTATGTTACGGAAAATTATGCCCTTTGACAAGACAATTACTGAACTGTATATTGTATCAGCCATCCATGGAGATTGCCTGTTGTCAAGGTTACACAAAATGTTTTGTCTGACATTTCTTTTTCTTTCTGTTTTAGTCTTGTTGTTCCCAGCAGGTTTGTCAACAGGAGGCATCTGAGAGCAGCATTAAAAGGTATGTGGTATAGTATACTTTGCATCAAGAAATTAAAATTTTCAAGATGGAGCAAAGAAGGAAAGTAAAATGCAGAGCTTATGAAAGTCCAAAATTATATTTAGAACAATGGGAAAAGGGGAATGAACCAGTTCTGTTTTTGCCATTACAAGAAAGCTTTCCTGTACTTTATTATTAATTACTATTCAGTGTGAGTGAAGCATGTCTCATCTCCTGCCTTGCTTACAATTTTCTGAATGGGATATCAAGGTGCAGCTGAGGGTTGGAGAATATAGATTTTGGCAGTCTCTGGGTTGAATTTCTACCATTTGGAAATGATGTTGTCCTATTGACCTCATCAGATTGTAATGTCTAGTGCTCACTACAGTATTTTGCAGTTGAGAGTGATGTGGTTGTGATTAGAATTAACTCCTCCAAATCTGAATTTATGGTTCTATCCTAAAAGAGATCAGCTTGTCCTCATCAGTTAAAATGTACCCGCCTGCCTAAAATAGAGGATTTTCAGTGCCATTGGGCAAGGACAGATTAAGACCCCTAATTGGTGTTGAAACTCTAAAGCCCCCACTCCACACTACACCTCCCATTAGGCACATGCATATACTAACACAAACATGACATATGTCAATAAAAAGTCGGCTACAGGCATTAAAGTAAGAAGAAAAATTCCTAAACTTTGCATTGAGTCACCTTCATAGCCCTTCTGTTCATTAGTATATTACAATGAATGTAACAATCTAATTGATGAGTGCAACATTGAGGTATAATGATAACATGTACCTAAGTGTTTTGGGCTTGCATTTTTGCATCTCTCTGCACCTCCGCCTTTCAATCCATATGCTCAAACCACCTTAGTCTGTTTCTCCCCAACATCTATTGCCTCCTTGTCAGGTTTTTCTTTTAACTCGTCATTCATCTTTTCACTCTGACTTCCCACACATCTATTTCATCATTCTTATCTCTGTTCTTTGCTGCTTTTCCTAACGTTCATAACTTTTACTCTTCGATGCAAAAGAGACTGCTTTAGAAGTCAGAATGGGGGACTGCTTCCTGAATTTCTTCCATGCAACTCTCACTCTGGATGTCACTACTGTGCCCTAACCTCTGTCTGCACTTAACATGTAATGTAAGTAACTGAACTTCCCAATTCCCAAGTTAGTTTCAGTGTACATAAAGCTGCGTCAGGAATGTGGAGCTAAGAAAGAAAGGGTGACCACACAGGAACAGTAGCACTGCTTTGACGCTGGGTGCCGCCAGTCTGCAAAACCGAGCGGAGAAATTGCGTACAAGGTATGAGGTATCGTGGAAATGTGCGTGGCTTTACGCCAAGTTTAGGTTTTATACATCGCGATTTGAGCGTGGAAATGTTCGTACGCAACATTTCTGTGCGTACGCACCGTTTATACATGAGGCCCCAGATCTACAAATGCATAATGTAGCTTTCTTTACTCTTGACAGATTCTTTTCTTGCATTAGCTTGACAACAAAGATCATATTTGCTGCTCTCTTTGAAGGCATGAAACCAATCCTAATTTGCTAACTTTCACTTAAAAAAATAACACTAATAAAATAAATACTAAAATATAAATAAAATGATAGTTAATAGGAAAGACAATGCTCAGTTAACATGCAGTTGTAAAGCTACCCATAATGGAGCTACAATAAATTCACTCAATTTTTTTTTACCATCAGCCTGAAATTGCACTGAGCTTTATGTTTGTCATATTAAAATGTTCCTATTTTTTTGTGACACTGTAGTGCATTTTTGTAAGTAAACGTGATGATATGATTCTTTCAAGTGCTGTCATGCAATAACCCTGTATCCCACACTAATAGTATTCTGTTTTCTGTGTGTGTTAACATCCTTGTGATTTGTATACTGTCATCTGAAAATCTCATACAGTATGTAGTACAAAATTGCTTGTCATAAGCAGTATATGACAGGAGTTATTATCACTATTCTGACACTTCTTACAGAAGTCATCTCCTATATTCCCACTTGTACTATTTAAAGATTAACACCTTTGAGGAGCCCACTTAACTGGTGACAATGATGGAATATGAGTGTTTTCTGTGACTTTGACACAGACAGAGACTCTTGTTTTAAAAATAATGTTGACAGACTATAAGACCTGCTAAAAAAGATTAGCTTGCATTAAACAAAACACTAAAAGGTAAAGTGAGATAAGCTTGATACTTTTGACACTGTTAAGTATGTTTTAAGTCTGTAGCTGAGGAATCTATATCCTATCTGTCTATCTGTCTGTCTGTCTGTCTGTCTGTCTGTCTGTCTGTCTGTCTGTCTGTAAGTAACAGCTGGTAAAGTGTTGTCATAGACAGATGAATCAAATTGATAAAATGGAACAGAAAAGAAAATAAGGAAGATGTGTCCTGCTAAATGTCTATATGCATCTAAAAGCATCTGTAAAAAGGTACATAATACATGGCAGGATTTTGCTTAACTTAAATATAATGGGTAAAAAAAACATCAGTGACAAGTGTACTTGAGGAGGGTGGTGTATCATAGCTTGGTGCTTGAATAGATTCTAGAAAATTTTTAAAAGTTTTTATGTGAATATTTGAACTTTGGCTAGAAGTTTAAAATATCCTTCGGAATTTTAGAATTGTGACAGGCATAGCAATAATGAATACAGAGTACGTGGGGATGCAGTTTTTTTTTTTTTTTTTTTTTCAAATAAAGAGGTAAATAGCTGAATGATTTCATTCTAGCATGAACATTATTGTGAAGAAAGTGTTGCAACATTCAGATGATACCTCTTTGAAAAAAATGTATTTTAAAACAAAATGCAAAATTCTCTTCTGTTGTACACAGATGACTGCAGAGTAACATAACAGTTACATTTTAGCCAGGGTTACATCACTGGCTCACGTATCTTTCTTGTTTACTGTTGTATTGTTTTTCAAATATTTTTCAAATTATGGTGAAAATTTGTTTTTCAGTCTTGCTTTGTCTGTTTGGTACATAAGTAGCATTGTATAGTATAGTTTATTAATTATATTGTATTATTGAATAATGCTAATAATATACAGTATGTAGTTTATACAATTGATGGTACTGTACTGTTTCCTTTATATGAATATTAATGAGATGGGGCCAGCTAGTGCTGGGAGGTATACCGGTTCATACCAAAATCCATAATAAATAAATTCGTTAAAATAGAGTTTACAAATGCTGGGTCTCTCGTCATGCGATCTCCGCCCACCTCCTTCTGTCTTCCCGGCTCACCCATCACTGGTGTTGCCGGTGGAGCCTCTGCAGCACGAACTCCTTTCTGCCAACCCCCGTCTTGGCTGCCGCCACACTGTGCATCCAGAACGTCTGAGGTCGGCACACCTCCCATCTTCCTTCGTGCTCACTCAGTCACTCCTCGGATCCATTGGGAGGTCTTTGCAGTTGCTGCTGCACGGCTCTGGAATGCCCTACCAGAGAAAGAAGAACACAGCAGATTGTGGCTGTTTTAAAAAACAGCTAAAGACTTTTTTATTTAGGAAAGCATATTAACAGTAATGCCACTATTTATTGTTTTATCTCTGTTTTTATCTGTTTTGTCTTTGTTAAATATTTTTATGTGGCACTTATGAGATTTACTACTAATGTAAAGTGCCTTATAAATAAAATGAATCATTATTATTATTATTGCCTTACATCTCGCTCGCCCCACTCTACACACTTAATCAGTGGGGCAAACCAGCCCCTAGAGCTCCTCAGCCTGTGCTCCCTCACGGAGCCCCAGCTCGTGCTGCCTTCTTCTTCCTGGTGTCTGGATCGTCTCCCGTGACTGCCTTTTCCCTTATTTAACCTCCTGTTCTATCTTTTCTTTTTTCCTTCCCCCTATCCTGCCTGCCCATATGTTTTGTCTTGGTAGAGTAATATATATTGCTCTACTTTCCCCTATTGTATTATTAATATGTAGCCTTAGAATGCCTAATCTCACAAACTTACCACTGTTTATAAGGTATTATTGTATATAACTTATCCCCACCTTCCCTTCTATATCTATAACCTCAGCCACTTAGATGTAGTAAAAAGACAAGCAGAAGTTAAGTTACAGTTTAAACAATGTATTATTGATAATATTCATAAATAATAACAAAATGCAAAGTATATTTGAATATTGGCAACCATACAACCTGATTAAATGGTGATATGTAGTTCAGGCGGAACACAGTCTTGTAGTTACTTATGTCTCTAGTTAAAGCATCATTGGTGCTCAGCTTTCAGCCACATGTCTGTTCAAAATGGCTGCTGAGCTGTGCTCTTCATTGTATTGTCTTCATCATCACAGATTAGCAAAGAGATGCTTCTTTCATATGTTGTTTAGTAAGAGAGAGAGTGTGAGGTTAAACAAGTAAATATATAGATTTTCTGTCCAACCCCTACAGCCAATAGGGCGTTGTAGTACTTAAAGGCTTCTGAACCAAGCCAATTCCAAACAGCCATACTTCAGACCAATGGGGGAAATAGAACATCTTAACACCTGCCCCCAAACCATATGTTAAAGTACACCTTAGCCCATTTGCGGGGGTAGAAATGACTGTTGCAAAGAAACACTTGCCAAACTGGTTTAAAACACACATCTTCCCCCAAATCCTGTCGTAAAAATGTAAAGAGGCTCAGTCGTAAAAGGGGGAGCAAACACGAATGCCTCTCACCAAAGTAACACTAAATTACATTGCTTTGCCTAAAAATCAAATAAAGACATACAAAATATTCATCAAATTATATGTAAAATCTCACATCACAACACCATAAATATATGTCTCCGTGGGCGCAGTGCCTCACGTGCAGGTGCGACTCGCCCCAATTACCTCATCAACTCACTGTGGTCGTGCAATCGTACCCACGGAGATGGACACGGCTGACTGAATTTAAAAACTGGCCATATTTTTTTTTTTGAAGCAGTGGACCCACTATACCACAAATAGCATTATAAATGCAAGTTGCAGTTGTATTATTTATGTATATAGCTTAGCTATATTCATGCAATTTGCAATATGATGGTTCAGTTGGTAAAGATATCACCACCAAGTTGCACTTGTTTTATTTTTATTTGGTGAATACTGTGTAATTGCCCCCCGACTTGGAGCCTGTACATTGGGGTTTACCCCGGTGGATGAGAGGGTAGCCTCCCTCCGCCTTCGGGTGGGAGGACGGGTCCTAACTGTTGTTTGTGCGTATGCACCGAACAGCAGTTCGGAGTACCCACCCTTTTTGGAGTCCCTGGAGGGGGTGCTGGAGGGCACACCTTCTGGGGACTCCCTCGTACTGCTGGGAGACTTCAATGCTCACATGGGCAATGACAGTGAGACCTGGAAGGGCGTGATTGGGAGGAATGGCCCCCCCGATCTGAACCCGAGTGGTGTTTTGTTATTGGACTTCTGTGCTCGTCACGGATTGTCCATAACGAACACCATGTTCAAGCATAGGGGTGTTCATATGTGCACTTGGCACCAGGACATCCTAGGCCTCAGTTCGATGACCGACTTTGTGGTCGTGTCGTCGGACTTGCGGCCACATGTCTTGGACACTCGGGTGAAGAGAGGGGCGGAGCTGTCAACTAATCACCACCTGGTGGTGAGTTGGCTCCGATGGTGGGGGAGGATGCCGGTCAGGCCTGGTAGGCCCAAACGTGTTGTGAGGGTCTGCTGGGAACGTCTGGCAGAGCCCCCTGTCAGAAGTAGCTTCAACTCCCACCTCCGGCAGAACTTCGACCATGTCCCGAGGGAGGTGGGGGACATTGAGTCCGAATGGGCCATGTTCCGTGCCTCTATTGTTGAGGCGGCTGACTGGAGCTGTGGCCGTATGGTGGTTGGTGCCTGTCGTGGCGGCAATCCCCGAACCTGTTGGTGGACACCAGCGGTGAAGGATGCCGTCAAGCTGAAGAAGGAGTCCTACCGGTCCCTTTTGTCCTGTGGGACTCTGGAGGCAGCTGATAGGTACCGGCAGGCCAAGCGGAATGCGGCTTCGGTGGTTGCTGAGGCAAAAACTCGGGCATGGGAGGAGTTTGGGGAGGCCATGGAGAACGACTTTCGGACGGCTTTGAGGAGATTCTGGTCCACCGTCCGGCGTCTCAGGAGGGGGAAGCAGTGCAGTATCAACACTGTGTATGGTGGGGATGGTGCGCTGCTGACCTCGACTCGGGACGTTGTGGGTCGGTGGGGGGAGTACGTTGAAGACCTCCTCAATCCCACTAACATGCCTTCCAATGAGGAAGCAGAGCCTGGGGACTCGGAGATGGTTTCCCCCATCTCTGGGACTGAGGTCACCGAGGTGGTCAAAAAACTCCTTGGTGGCATGGCCCCGGGGTTGGATGAGATACGCCCGGAGTTCCTCAAGGCTCTGGATGTTGTAGGGCTGTCTTGGTTGACACGTCTCTGCAACATCGCATGGACATCATGGACAGTGCCTCTGGATTGGCAGACTGGGGTGGTGGTCCCCCTCTTTAAGAAGGGGGACCGGAGGGTGTGTTCCAACTACAGAGGGATCACACTCCTCAGCCTCCCTGGAAAAGTCTATTCGGGGGTTCTGGAGAGGAGGGTCCGTCGGATAGTCGAACCTCGGATTCAGGAGGAACAGTGTGGTTTTCGTCCTGGTCGCGGAACAGTGGACCAGCTCTACACCCTTAGCAGGGTCCTGGAGGGTGCATGGGAGTTCGCCCAACCAGTCTACATGTGTTTTGTGGATTTGGAAAAGGCGTTTGACCGTGTCCTTCGGGGAATCCTGTGGGGGGTACTCCGAGAGTATGGGGTACCGGACCCCCTGATAAGAGCTGTTCGGTCCCTGTACGATCGGTGTCAGAGCTTGGTCCGCATTGCCGGCAGTAAGTCAAACCCGTTTCCAGTGAGAGTTGGACTCCGCCAGGGCTGCCCTTGGTCACCGATTCTGTTCATAACTTTTATGGACAGAATTTCTAGGCGCAGCCAGGGTGTTGAGGGGGTCCGGCTTGGTGGACTCAGGATTGGGTCACTGCTTTTCGCAGATGATGTTGTCCTGTTTGCTTCATCAGGCCGTGATCTTCAGCTCTCTCTGGATCGGTTCGCAGCTGAGTGTGAAGCGGCTGGGATGGGAATCAGCACCTCCAAATCCGAGACCATGGTCCTCAGCCGGAAAAGGGTGGAGTGCCCTCTCATAGTTGGGAGCGAGATCGTGCCCCAAGTGGAGGAGTTCAAGTATCTCGGGGTCTTGTTCATGAGTGAGGGAAGAATGGAGCGTGAGATCGACAGGCGGATCGGTGCGGCGTCCGCAGTGATGCAGGCTCTGCATCGGTCTGTCGTGGTGAAAAAGGAAATGAGCCATAAGGCAAAGCTCTCAATTTACCAGTCGATCTATGTTCCTACCCTTACCTATGGTCATGAGCTATGGGTAGTGACCGAAAGAATGAGATCGCGAATACAAGAGGCTGAAATGAGTTTTCTCCGCAGGGTGTCTGGGCTCTCCCTTAAAGATAGGGTGAGAAGCTCAATCATCCAGGAGGGGCTCAGAGTAGAGCCGCTGCTCCTCCGCATCGAGAGGAGTCAGATGAGGTGGCTCGGGCATCTGATCAGGATGCCTCCTGGATGCCTCACTGGTGAGGTGTTCCGGGAGGATGCCCCGGGGAAGACCCAGGACATGCTGGAGGGACTATGTCTCCCGGCTGGCTTGGGAACGCCTTGGGATTCCCCCGGAAGAGCTAGAAGAAGTGGCTGGGGAGAGGGAAGTCTGGGCATCTCTGCTCAAGCTGCTGCCCCTGCGACCTGACCTCGGATAAGCGGAAGAGGATGGATGGATGGATGGATACTGTGTAATGTACCTGGGCTTATGGCCTTGAAGTAATAGTATTGTTACTGGAAGTTGCACTATTATTTATTTTATTGTTATTATTTATTAGTTTAAATATTATACAGTTTAATGATGGTAAAGTTGTTTAAAAAGTCACTTTAAGGTGTCAGTGGACATATATTGTTAACATTAACAGAAAGTGTAGTTGGTTTACAAAAAATGTTTACCATTTATTCCTTTTCTAAGATGGGTTCACTGCAATACAACTTTTGACAAGCTCCTCTGAATATTTTACTAAGTCTAAATGCCTCTTTGGATGGTTGAAAATATGTTGTCAAAATTATAGATTAAGTTGTTTGCAAAATTTGTTCAATAAAAAGGTTCTATATTTTGACTGCAACTGTCATGCAATGTGATTCCTTCTCTTCATTAGTGCCACACCCTTCACTTTATGGGGCCATGCAAACCTGTATTAATACTTGTGTGCACATTACAATGTTTTTTTTTTTTTTGTACAATGTGTAATTCTCATGACAGTGGAATAGGTTATTCTTTGCCAGTCTACTGCAGTAATTGCAGTGGAAAATGTGGTTAACATCCACTCATGCATGGGAAAACAATACTGCTGAATACCGTGAAACCGCTAGTATCTGAGGGAATGTCCATTTACTCTGGAACTTCTGCATGGTGCTTTTGTATTGATTCCTATTTCTCACATTGTCCTTTATGTTCTTGGATTCTCTGGTTTTGATCCCTGGCTTTTCAATTAAGATGCTGTCTCAAAACACTGATTTTGGATTTTTTCTTTAAAATAAATTCTTTAAAAATTAAGGACTTTTGCCTTGTTCATAGGAGAAAGAGATGCTTTACAGTTCTATTTTGGGACATTTTGAGACTTCTTAATATTTAAAAGCTTTTGCCCCATTTGTGGACCTATGTAAGCAGGAAGCCTGGCATTTGAATTTGGGGCTAGGCTGCCCGGGTGAGGCTTATTCAGTAGGAACAGACCTATAGATTACAGGGCTGACTTTTGTTTGTTTTCTGAGGCCCACGTGCCTTCTTGCTATTTGTGAGTGGCAAAAATCATGACAATAACCTTTTCTGTTTTTCACCTGACTTCTTTGCAGCTTCTCCCCCCCAAATCAATAGTGATCACTTAAGGCTTTTAGTTATTGCTTTAGTTCCATCTTAGTTTGCTCCCAAAACAATTCTGAGGACAGTAAAATACTTATTGCTTCTTTGTTGCTGTTGGCTGTGTCCTTTTTTCAACCAGTTCCAAACATAGTTCCCTGAAGCTGTGATAATAGTGCTAACTACTGTGTCATTGTGCTGTCCACTCTTTCACAAGATATATTAAAACAAACATTTAGCTTTGGTAAATTTGTAATACTTTCCCCAGGTGTATTGTCTGTTATAAGACAGATGAAAATCAACGAAGTAGTGAAATTGTACTACAATATTAAACTGTTATTCTTAGCAGTTGTTTTGACAGCGAAATGCACATTTTTTTAACAATTCAGATCTTGAAATAATCACAGTCTGTATGCAGCTGGCTTCAAGTAAATCACCATGTCTAAAGAGTACAAAAGCTTTAATGTAAATCATAATTATTTTTTAAGTTGCATTTTAATGAAAAATGTAATTAAAATCACAGAGAGCCTACTATTATGCAACAAATCCCCTGTCTATTGTTCTGGGTCCTTCAGCTTTAGAGGTCTTTCACTTGTGTTTGTTTGATGTTCCTGTGTTGCCAGCATCAGATATGTTAATGAAATGGGTGTTCGAAATGGAGAGAGAGACATTTGCATTTGTTTGTGTGTTTATACATTGCATTTGCATAATGGCTGAACCACAGTATTACAAAATTATTCCTCAAAAAACACAAATTAGTATAAACACAGACAATCTTCTGTAACATAATACTTTTATGTTGAAGGAAATTCAACATTAATAATTAATAAAACATTAATAATTGACAATATATGTTAAAGACTCAAGTTAAAAGCTAACTTGACATGAATAACCAAAACCTAAGAGCATCTATTGTTCAAACAAAAGTAAGTACTTGGTGTGAAAATTAGTCACACCTTATCAAATTGTTTTTTTTCAATTACTTTTTTGTTTAAAATACATATTTTTCTTTTGATCCATTAATCCATTTTCTGAACCCATTGTATTTATTTATTGTGGGAACCTTAAGCCTGCCCCAGCCAAATCAGACATGAAGCACGACTAAACCCAGGACGGGGTCCCAGTACATTCCAGGAATCTCATATGCTCTCCTCAGTTGCACTCTCCCTGTGAGCAGGTTCTTTAAGTCATAAAACATGATCTTTAGCAGAATTAACCCTCTCCACACAAATACAGCAATGAAAATGGATCTGAGCATTTGAAAAGGCAAATTGCAAGCTATTTTTCATTGTTAACACTGGCTTACATTCCCTAGAGCAAACAGCTGTAGAAGGCACAAGAAGTACCAAAACATCCTAACAAAAGTCTGTGTTCATGTTAGTGAAGGAATGAGTAAGCAATAATTATGTCTGTTCTACAGACAGATTTTCAAGTCTGACTTCTATCTATGGGTTCCTGCATATATCCTGCATGATTGGGATCTTTGGTCGGATTTTTGGGGTCAGTGTGGTAGAGTGTGGATGGCTATTTTATAACTTCTGTTTAAGTGAAAATGCCCATGTTTCTTACTAGACAACTTTTGTTGTTTACAAACAGTTAAGTAGTTAGAGCCAGTGAGCAGCTTACGTCTTCTTCCCTTCCCATGCCTACTTGTTGCTTCCTTATAGGAACTTTCTAGATAAAGGACAGTTTTATGATTGTCCTTGGGCTGATGCCCTTCTCATTTCTTTGTTTTTCTCTGCTATGGCTGCTTTATGTTCAAGCAATGCCTTTATCACACATAACCACTAATATCAACTTACATATTTATAGTATTTCATTAACAAACTAAGTATATTTTATATGTATTGTCAATGTTTTGGTTTCTTTGTTTAACAATTTCAGATTGGACTGCTTTTGAATGCTCACACTCTAAAAATGTATTCCAAACCTAAGAAAGTAAGGGGAGAGCTAAGATTTCATTAATGCCCAGGAGAGCAGATTAAGCATTTAAATCACTGTAGAACCTGAATGGCATTTCATAACAAGAGATCATTCCTTCAGGCAGACAAGACTCAGTGTCACTTTCAGTCTGACTTTGGTCTGATTTCAGTGGTTGATCTCCCTCCTGCATGACCCACTGAAGCTTAAAAGGATAAGTCTATAGAAATGATTCCTAATCTTGAGCAAAATAATAAGGCACCTTCACACAATCACACAGTGGGAGATTTAACTGTAATCATTAGGCAATTCATACTTTTTTGTTTTATTTTTTTACTATCATGGAGAAGCGCTCATTTATTAAAACAGGCACAATGTTACAATAGTAAGTCCATCTGTTTTTATTGTGCATTTATAAACATATGTTAACTGGATATGTTAGCCCCTATGTCCCTCTTTCTCTGTCTGTCTTGTTGCCTTGTTTATTGCATATTGCAGCCCTTGACAGCTGACATTACCTCCAAGCACAGATAATAAACACTGGTCATTTTAACCTTTTATATGCATGAATTTCTTTTTGACTGTTCGTTTTAAGAGAGTTTCTAGTAGATTTCTTCCTGCATTTGGATGAGAACTGCAGAGATATGCTAGTAGCTAAACCAAAAGTGTGTATGCAGCACAATTTAGCCTTTCCAAGGCAAGGTGATTGGTTGTTTTATTCTCATTATTATGTGAGCAGGTACCTGGGTAGTGTGAGGTTGCCAGGGGCAAGATCTCCACAGCGATGATGTAGGACACATATGCATCCTCTAGATCAGGGGTGTCCTGGAGGGCCGCAATGACTGCAGGTTTTCATTCTAACCACCTTCTTAATTAGTGACCTATTTTTCCTGCTAATTAACTTCTTTTGCCTTAGATTTAATTAACTCGACCCCTTAGTTATTTCTATCTGCTTAATTAGCAGGCAAACAATAATGAGACACAAAACGAGCAAACAGGTGACCAGCTAACCACATTATCTGAACATAAAGAAAGGTGAGGGTCTCGGTAAGGTTGGTTTCTCAGGTCAATAATCAGAAACAGAAAATCAACACTTTGGGAAATGTCTGCTATAGCAGAATGAGAGCAGCAGCAAGCTATGGAATTAAGTAATGGGTTTAATTAACAGCAAGAATTGGCTTCTCATTAAGAAACTGGTTGGAGTTTGATGTTCCAGTTTAGCTGGTTATCTGTTGGATCGTTTCACATCTCATTTATGTTTGGCTGCCATTTAATGAAGAAATGAATCAATTCAGAGGACGGAATCCTTAAAAACAGGGCTATTAAAAGGAAGGGAAAAGAAGTTAATTAGCAGTGAAAACTGACCACTGATTAGGAAAAAGGTTAGAATGAAAACCTGCAGCCACTGCGGCCCTCCAGGCTTGGATTTTGACACCTGTGCTCTAGATCAAAGAAAGAGACAGCTAATCTGGCAGTAGGGATGGGAATCGAAAACCGGTTCTTGTTGAGAACCGGTTCCCACTGTTTCAATTCCTTGGAATTGTTTGCCATTTTTGCAAACGATTCCCCTATCGATTCCAGTCGCCTCGAATGACGTCACCACGTTGCGTAGCGTCATTTACCCAGCAGGAAACATGGGGCGCCTAAGCGGCACAAATGCTCAAAAGTTTGGTTATACTTTACGAGAAAGGATGACAACAGGGCAACTTGCAATACTTGCAAAGTATATATTTCATCAAAGGGAGGAAACACTACGAATATGCAAAAGCATTTGCACACAAAACACGCGATAACCTTAAATGAATGTTGTGTTTTTGATCCGCTCCGGACTAGTGAATCTCAACCCAGCAGCAACGGTAACGTTTGCAGGTCCTCTCCCGTTAATACGGCAGGTAACTAATCAACTAACATTGCATATTATGTTAGCGCGATTTGCCTTATTGCAAAACCTGCTATTACTGTGCATTGCATTTAGATGACCATGATGAGAGAGACAGACAGAGTCTGGCTGTCTCAGATGCTGGCAGTTCTCGCTGCAGTCTACCAGTAGCTTCTCCTTTCACAGAGGCGGGGAAAAGAAATGACACAGGCCAGGATAGACGAATGTCAGCGAGCAGTGACTAAGTTTGTGGTAAAAGGCTTGCACCCATTTGCCACAGTAGGTGCCCCCGATTTTCGGTAAGTGAATGTGTTTAATTGTAGGCTAAGTCAGGGAATGTCAAATTTGCATGTTCTCCTCTTACCAGATGTTTCATCCGTTTCCATTTCTGAGCTGAAACATGTGTTGAAGGCAGCCATCACTGCAGATGGATGGGCAAGTTTTAGTCAAGATCATTACCTCACAGTAACGCTGCATTATGTCAGGAATGGCCAGGCTCAAGAAAAAGTCCTCAAAACCAAACCAGTGTACCAGGCACAGACAGGGACAGCTGTAGCAGAGGAGACTGATGAGATCTTGGAGGAGTATGGTATCAAAGACAAGGTTGTGGCAGCCACTGTTGATAATGCGGCCAACATGGATGTAGCTGTCAAAATAGTTGATGGTTGCAGAATTGCACAGTGCACAGTTCCATTGGACTTGAGTTGATTGTATTTGTTGCTGGCTGATGTAGTTTTATTTTTGAGTGCTCAGCTCAGATATACTTTTAAAAAGGAGAGTGTAAATGTTACTGGACATTCTTGTGTAATTGCCACAGAATAATTTATGTTATACTTTGTTATTGCTACAGAATAATATTTATTTTATTATTATTTTACATTTACACATTTTTTCCTGGGGACCCCATGGCACCCCATCGAGGAGCCGTAGGCTGTGGATCTCTTAAGATCTCACTGTTGGGTTTGTAAGGTCATGCTACTCCTAAATTTCTATCTTGTTCAAAGATAAAATATAAAACAAAGTTCTAAGTTAATCGACCTGTGTGTTCTCCTTTTTTAAAAATAAGAATCGATAGGAGAATCGATAAAGAATCGAATTGTTAAACAGAATCGAAAATGGAATCGGAATCGTGAAAATCTTATCAATTCCCATCCCTATCTGGCAGTACCAGGAGAGGTTCTGTATATGCCAGTGAAGAAGCACAGTTTTCCACATTGAGGCCATACTCCCTGTATATACTATGTTCTTTGTGCATCAGTAGAACACTGGGCAGGAACATGAGCATAAAGTTTGCAGCATCTGTGGAAGTATACAAAGTTCATCTAGGACAGCAGAAGGCAGATGACCCACTAAATTGCAGGGATTTTTGGCCCTCTCTCAGAAGAGAAGTGTGACTAGTGAGAAAACACTATCATCTCCTGGCCACTAGATGACACATAGTCTCATAAAATAATTTATTAATGTAAGAGGCCTTTAAGATAAGATACTGCAACCATAAGGGGGCACCAGAGAGCCCCAAACCATAGACTCTGCAATACAGCCCACAATATATGAACAGAATAAAGTGTCTTTATTTCACACAGCACCTTCCAATGAACACCTCTTCCAACAATTAGCCACAATGATACAATAACGAACAATAAGTCACCAATTCTTTGTTTTCTGCTCTGCTGAGTATTGCCCATTCCCTTCCGATTGTGACTCATTCATGTGTGGCAGCGGGCTTCTTTTTAAGCTGAACCTAGTTGTACTTCTGTCTCCTCAAGGAAGCAGTTCCGGGCCCTTGACAAAGTAGGGTCATCCACCCATGACAGCACATTCTATTGATCCCAAGGGCTGCATTTCCGAACTCCATTTCCCTAGCACCCCTGCGGGTGTCTTGGCTGGGTTTTCATATGAGGACCATTGCCACCTAGCCCATGGGGGATGGAACAGCTCCTTGGTTCCAGCTTCCATTGGTCCATCCATTATTTTATACTGGCAGGGCACAAAATTATCTTTTCATTCAGCTGGCCAATCCATCCATTGTTCCTCTTGGGCCTCCTGTCCAGGTAATAAACCATACTTGTCCCTGGCTGGGATGCCCATTCTTATCATACAATACCTCTATTGTCACTGTACAATACAATGAAATATCATTTGGAGCAAGCCTATAGATTCCTTAGATTAATGTATATAAGAGTAGATATTAAACTGCAAGAAGCACAAATTTAAAAGTAAACAAACATTGAGAAGCACAGCTATTATTAACAATTCCACATATACACAGAGTAAAAGAAAATATGTAGTAAAAGTAAAGATAAAATATATAAGCATAAATAATAAATGGAGTCACAGTGAGAATTACAGTCAATGCAATTGCTTTGGAGTAAAAGCTGTTCTTTAGGCTGGTAGTGTGGGCATGCAGGGCTCTGAAGCACCTGCCAGAGGGCAGAGGAGTGAAAATGCTATGCCCAGGGTGGTTTGCATCTCTACAAATGTTCTTTGATTTTCTGCTGCAGTGGGAAGTGAAGATGAAGATATCTTCCAGTGAAGACTGCTGAGTGACAGTAATTCTCCGCCCCAATGCCTTTGGAGCCCTGGACTTCAGCACTTCAGGGAAGAGGATCGGGGACACCCGGAGTGCTTCCGGGTACGCAGCCGGCACTTCCCCCACACTGGGGAGTGCTGGTGGAAGATTGCCGGGAAGCACCTGGAGCACATCCGGGTGATTATAAAAGGAGCCGCCTCCCTTCATTCAAGGCTGGAGTTGGGTGAGAAGGACAGAACTTGGTGGAGAGGAGTGGAGGTGGCCTGAAGAGAGTAAGGCAGAGTGAGAGAGAGTCCTGGACCTTGGGTTGTGTGGCACTTTAGTTGTACATAGTACCTGTAAATAAATGGGTGGTGGTGCTTAAACATGTCTACCTGTCTGTGTCCGGAGATCGTTCCACACAGTATATGATGACAGACTCTGTGGTACATCTGTAGAAGTTAACCAGCAGCTGTTGTGGGGGTTGTGCTTTCTTCAGGCTCCTCAGAAGGTGAAGACCTTTCTTGGCCATTGCTGTCATGTTTGTTGTCCATGACAGGCCTTGGCTGATGTGGACTCCCAAGAATCTGAAAATCTGGACTATCTCCACCCTCTCGCCATTAATGCTGATGGGATGGTGACCACTGTAGTTCAGTCTCCTGAAGTCCAGAATCAATTAATTTGCTTGGAACTGAGTGCAAGGTTGTTGTTCTGGCTGTAACTCTCCAGTTTCTCGACCTTTTCTCTGTGGTTTGCTTTGTCATTATTGGGGGTCAGTCTTATCATGGTTGTGTAATCTGCAAACTTTATTATGATATTAGTATCATGGGTAGATTTGCAGTCATTTGTTACGAGGGAGTAATGGAGAGGGCTCAGCACGTAGCCCTGAGGTACCCAGGTGTTCAGTATTATGGATAAAGAGCAGTGCTCACCCATTCACACAGTTTGTGGTCTATTAGGCCAGGTTTATACTTCACGCGATGCAACCCATGCAGCTGCAGATGCTACTGCTACGCAAGCAGTTTACTGTTTATACTTGCACGTGTACTTTATGTAAATTTGGAGGATTCCACCGGGTGGTAGTGCAAGATATCATCACTATGAGAAAGAAACATGTGGCTTTTCTTTGAATCGCCGAAACATCCATTAAATTCTCAGGACACCCTGCCACAATATCTCTGAATAGGTTGGATGTTTAATGATTACATCCATCAATCCAGGGATGTGTCCATTCCAGCAAGCATTGGACGTG
The DNA here is from genome assembly GCF_900747795.2 of Erpetoichthys calabaricus. Taxonomy (NCBI): domain Eukaryota; kingdom Metazoa; phylum Chordata; class Cladistia; order Polypteriformes; family Polypteridae; genus Erpetoichthys; species Erpetoichthys calabaricus. The sequence continues at coordinate 98,211,268 of NC_041400.2, read as the reverse complement.
AGGCAGAAACAATCCCTGCATGGTGCATCAGCTCATCACAAGGTGAATACAAGTACACACATACACTAGTGTCATTTTAGCATCATCAAATCCCCAAATCTGTATGTCCTTTGAAGGAAACCAGAGCACAATGTGAAAACCCACCAGGAAAACATGCAAACTCCAGGCAGGAAATACTAGGGACATGACTCCCTGCAAGGCAGCAGCACTACCGTTTTTCCACTGTGCCATTCCCACATGTTATATGGTACATGTTACCATTACATAATTGAAATGATCCACAACCAGGGAACCAAATTATGTGTAATTATTAACAGTATTATTTAAATGAAGTTAACTATGTGCAAAATGTAACATATATATTTTAACATATTTCATCATGAAAGTGATATCAAGTATAAATCTAAGGATTCTAAATGTGCAGAAAGCTAGAATAGAATAAATTGAATGTGTTCTGTATGTCAATCACTGCTGTCAGCGCAGGATGAAGCCCCAGAACCATGTAGCAATTAACAAGTTGGTCCATTTTAAGATGACGTTTACAAGGTTCTGCTTTAATGACAAAATAAACTACAAGATTAAGTTTGAATTTTCCAGTTTAATCATGAAATAGACCTTTTTTTCTTCATTATGTCCCTAATTTTTTTTTCTCTGTGGCTCAAATACACTCCTGTACATTCTGACGCTGTTGTAAAACTGCAAAAAAAAAAGAAAAAAAAAAAAAAAGAGGCACAGAAGACGTATGTGATATGTGAGACCTTTAAAGTGTATTGCGTCATTATGATGGGGAATATACAATGCTTGTATTGCGTATGCAAGCAATAGATGAAGGAAAGCACCACGAATACATTTGTATTTCAGCATTTAAATCTGATGATTTGCTTCACCATATCAAACCATTCATCAAAGCATGAACACTGATCCTGTAGGATCTGTAAAGCGGCTTGCTGTCACATGTTTATAGTAACCAAAGACTCTGACGTCATGTTCCAACTTGAACTCACTGCGTTACCCCCAATTATTTGCTAGTACTGCAACTTACACATGCATCTTGTTAATTTCTCTGGACATGTCAAATGAAGGGTGTGATAGCGTAGCAGCTATGATGTGTGCGCATACGTGTTTTAAGCGTGAAGTATAAACTGGCCCTTAGTGAGAAAATCCAGTTGCAAAAGGTGTGAGTTGAGACCCATACTGTTTAGTTTAATAGCCAGCTTGTTAGAGGGGATGGTGTTGAAGGCGGAGCTGTTGTCGATGGACAGCATCTGCACATAGCTGTCTTTCTGCTCCAGGTGTGACAGGGCAGTGTGAAAGGCAAGTGAGAGAGCATCCTCAATTGCTGTGTTTGCCCTGTAAGCGAACTGGTATTGGTCCAGGGAGGACAGGATATTGGTCTTAATGTGTCAGAGGACAAGTCTGTCAAAGCACTTCATAACAATAGCACTGTGCTACTGCACTAATAGAGTTGGCTGGAGCTGCTTTTGAGACATGGTCTTTAAAAGGCTCAGGGACACCAAGAACTACTGAAGGGATTTGTAGCCTGGTTTAGAGCAAATGAAGGGATTCCCCCTATCCCAGAATGGGTTAACAACTCAATTTGTGGCAGGAATAGAGACAAAGGTCATTGGGGTTGAAGGGTTTCTGGAGAGGGGGTTGAAAAGTCAACTGTATTGTAAAGGCAATTGGACAAACAATCACTACATACAGTAATTTTAAGGATAAGGTGTTTAGTTAACCACGAAGTTAAGGCAGGCTTATTGTTTTACTCACCTACCTACCTGTCTATCTGTCTGTCTGTCGGTCGTAGGATGACAGGGAGCCAGTGGCTATCACAAGATGTATTTAGTCCAAGGCAGAAACCAGGCTTTGAAAAGAATGCTGGTAATTCTGTAGTACACAGTATATTCAGTATCTTCCTGTTTTAGCTTTTAAAGGATTGTATACATTTTGTGTAAGTTGTTTGATAAATGAAGAGAAATATTGTTTATTTCTTCATAAAGAATTATTATTATTCTTTAATACAGATATTCACTTTGCATTTAGTTTTTTGTTCAAAAGGCCAGTAAATTTCATGTTATCTTTAACATTATGACTAACTGTAGATCTGAAATCTATAATTTGATCCAAAAAATAAATCAGTCTGTGGTAATGCCAGCTTTTCCATCTGCTGTAAAGCCTGTTCCATGCCTAAGAGGTAATTTAGTCAAAGGAGCAAGTGGTGAAAGGGCATTCTGTAATCTATTCTATTCATATTGTGCACTTGATTGTTTTTTTTTCTTAATGTAACAGAGAAAATGAAGATTTCACTGGGGATACTAACTCTTAAAATTGTAGCATGGGTGAGTTCAGTTAAATGGCCACGTACAAAGGTGGTAAAATCCTAATATGAGTTGCATCATTATACTTTTTCATGTTTTCTTTGACAAATGCCAACAGCTTTAAATGAATGAATAAGTACTATACAGTTAAACTAAGTGGATTTTCAGTTATTGTTTACTTAAGCTTTTTTTTTCATTAATTGAGTTTCTTTTTACCTTCCAAATTGTACTATACCACATTTTACCAAAACCATACCTTGATTCATAAACGTCTCTTTTCTTCATTTGAATTGCTGTGCTAAAAAGTGAATTCACTGTTAGCTGCCAGAGGTAAATCATAAAAATGAGTGACCTGTCATCTCAGTTCTTTTAATAAGTCGTAAACATCATTGAGATGGGCCTGTTTGTGTCAAGTAAACCAAAGAGTTCTGTTTGGCTCCCACAGTTTGCTCAGATTTGTGGGAAACAATTTGGTTCCCTGGTTGTGGATCCTTTCAATTATGTAATGGTAACATGTACCATATAACATGCTATTATGTCATCAAAATATTTTAGCTAGGTTGAAGTGGTGCACAGACAAGAAAAGTTACAGCTCAAAGATCCACCAGCATCTGATGTCTGGGTCCACTATGATTTCAGTTTTACCTTTGACAATGACAGGAAAAAACAGGTGTATAGGATGTGGACAGTATTCAGGCTCATTGTGCAACACGAGTGCCATGTGGTTGAAGCAATACTTTGAATATGATATCACATTTACTGTATATTGCTATTGTTAATATTAAACATGAAAAGTTCCATAAGAAAAGAACAGAAACTTCTTCCTACAGCATTTAAGTGATCTATCAGTGCAGACTCTATAACTTAATCCTTCTAAGTGTTTCTTGTTAAAGATTGCCTGGTGGAAGAACAACAACAACATTTATTTTTATAGCACATTTTCATACAATGTAGCGTAAAGTGCTTTACAAGATGTCAACGCGAAAGTTACAAGAGAATGAAAACAAATAAGATTAGGCTTAAGTAAGAAATGAAAACAAAAAGACAAATTAATCTAAATAATCTTAAAAAATTGATAAATATCAAGTAGAAGTGTAGCGTTCTTATATACAGTACTATATTATGATGTAAGTTTCTAAAGATGGCTGGGAGGACAGAAAAAACAAGAACAAACTCCAGTTAAGTTGGAGCAAAAAACAAAATCTGCATGGGTTCCAAGGCCAAAAGACCGCCCAGCTGCCGTGGGGCATTCCAGCATCACATGTGGCTGCATAGTGCCTTTGATCAAGTATTGGTGGCGCAAATCGCTGCCACAAAAGAACTTAAAAGACAGAAGAGAAATTCAAAGATTGTAGATCCCTGATGAATATGACAATACTATGCCTATATAGTCTATCAGGAGTTCAACTAAAATGTAGCTATGAAGAAGCCAAATTAAAATAAGTTTTTAGCAGTTTTTTTAAAATGTTCCACATTATTAGCCTGCCGAATTTCTATTGGTAAAATATTGATTTTAGGTGCATAACAACAAAAGGCCACCTCACCACTTTTTTCAAGCTTGGTTCTTGAAATTATAAGCAGCACACCATTTGAAGATCTCGGGTTACAACTAGGAGTGTAGCAGGAGAGGCATTCCAAAATATAGGAAGAAAAGCCCACCTATTGTCTAAGGTAATTTATAAGAATACTATGGTCTGTGGTGTGTGGCACCCAGGAGGACCGGAGGAGGGCTTTTGCCTCCTCCAGAACACGAGGGGGCGACCGCCGTGGTTGCTTTGGGGGCCATGGGTACAGGGCTTGGAAGCCCAACCCTGTAGGGGCCCATGGTCACCGCCAGGGGGTGCCCCGATGCCTTGGGAGCCCTGGACCTCAGCACTTCCGCCACACCCGGAAATGCTGGGGGGAAGAGGACTGGAGACACCCAGAGGACTTCTGGGTACACAACCAGAGCTTCCGCCACACAGGAGTGTGTCAACGGAGGCTCCTCGGGAAGTACTTGGAGTCCATCCGGGGTGTATAAAAGGGGCTGCCTCCCTCCAGTCATTGGCAAGAGTCGGGTGGAAGAGGACGAAGCTCGGTGGAGAGGAGTGGAGGCGGTCCAGAGACTGAGAAGGCATTGTGTTGTGTGGCCAGGACTTAAGGGGTGATTGGTGCTGCGGCACTGGGTTCATGCTCACTATTGTAAATAATATTGTAAATAAACGTGTGGGTGGTGAAACCATCATGTCTACCTGTCTGTGTCCGGGCTGTTCCCCACAGGTGTCAAATGCTGCATTCAATTCTAAGAGAACAACAACAGATATATGGCCTGTGTTTGCATTCATCCGCAAATTATTTACTGCTTTAACCAGTACAGTTTCTGCACTATGATTTGTTCAAAAACCTGACTGAAACTTGTCAAGATTAAAATGTTTATTCAAGTAATCATATAGCTGCTTAAAAGCTGCCTTTTCTAGAATTTTAATTAAGAAAGACAAGTTAGAAATTGTCTGAAGCTGTAGTTATTTAACAACTACAGCCTTTAGACAGTTAGGGAAGACCCCCGTATCTAATGGTGAGTTCACTATGTCAAGTACACTATCAATTACCACATCAGAGACTTCTTTGATAAAAACCTGTTGGTACTGGGTCAAGGATGCAGGTGGATGGTTTCAGATGAGAATTTATTCTGCATAGTTCAGGTTGATCTATTCCAGTGAAAGAATTTAAATGGCTTAAAAGGGCAAGCTGGGATTTAATTGATAAATTTGGGGGATGTACTATATAATTTCTATTATCATTTATTTTGTATTTAGAAAATAGAGCAAAAAACTCACAAGTTTCACTAGTAGTTTTTAGGAAGCATTCCATTGAATGAGCTGGGTTTGGAAGATGATCAGTAGTTGAGAATAAAACTCTTGGATTACCATCATTATCATATATAATTTTAGAGAGAAATGACCACTTCTCAAGGTGGACTGCATTGTTAAATTTAGTTATTTTAGCCTTCAATATTTCATAGTGGGCTATCAGTTTAGTTTTTCTCCATTTACGATCAGTTCTTCAGCATGCTCTCTTTTTGGGTCTTTTAAGGTGTAGCTGCGTTTTCCCAAAGTTTCCAAAATTCTGCAGCTCTAACTCAAAAAATGGGATTCAACAAAGGCCTGACGCGCAGAAATGATTCCACAGACAAAATATCTTCATTTTTTTTAAAGTTTAGTTAAATTTTAAAGTAAAACAGTTCACACAAAAAAGAAAATTAAAACAGCAAAAAAAGGAAAAATTTATAATAAGAAAAAATTCTGTTCAAAGCTTAATCTTGTTACATCCTTAAATCTTTACTAATCACTTATACTTTCTGAACCATTTCAAAACGGTCAGAAAACTGTATGCTTATCTTAAAAATGGATCTTTCAAGTCCCAGTTTACTAGGACCTGCTCTAAACACAACAAACCTTATTAACACAATGTTTATCAGTTATAGCAAGATGATTCTATCTCTTACGAACTTATAGGGGGAAAAGACTATACCATTGTCTATGACTATGGAAGAAATTATATTCTATTCAAATAAAGCAAGCATTAATATGAATTTAACTTAAAACTTTAACTTTCTATGATTGGCTCTTACATAAGGTATGATAGTGTTGGTGGATTTCTTTACAGTGTTTTCAGGGGCCACTAAACATTGAAGCTTCAGATATATATCATCAAAATAAAGTTTTTTAACAACATACTTCTCATTAGTTGTAGTTATCAGTATTTCTGCAAATATGCAAAAATTGTCCAATACTGTATGCTGATATCCACGACCTGCCTCATGCCAACTTTTAATCTTTTTGAAAACATTAAATCCAGCATGTTCTCCCTTCCGTGTGGACTGGCTGACTTGCTAAGATCAAAAAAGTGCAGTATGTTCATGAATTCTCTTGCTTTTGTGTCACATTGGTTATACACATGAAAATTAAAATCGCTTACAATTAGGAACCTGTCAGTTATTAGTTATTATTATAGATACCAAGTCTGAGAATTCCTCAGTAAAAGATGCATTATATTTTGGAGGTCTATAAAGAGTCACTACGAGAGACTGGGATACTCCTTGAATAACACTACCGCACCATCGGAGCTGAGCCACATGTATGACTTAATGTAAGAAAGTCTATTTTCCTATCATTGATAATGTAAAAAGTGTTGCTGGTTAATGCTCTAATATTTAGTAAGACCACTTTTAAGGTCTCTGAAGAGCAGAGCTGAATGCAAGTGTTAGGGCAGCTTGAAATGTTAATTAAGTTATTTGTGTTTATGCCCCTTTCTCTGGGTTTTTTAGTTATGCTATGGTTCGTTGTTATAGTGCTAATTAATACAGTGCACTCTGTTAGTGAACTCCCTACAAAATTATCAAATCTTTACACAACATTATAGTAAACATTAGGACTAAAATTATGTAGTCAAGATAGACAGATTACCTTTGAGATATTGTTGGAGAGGACCCGGACACTGAATCTGTTTGGATGCAGGCCATCACCATTGTAGAAAAGCAGTCTCTCCCAGAACAGATCCCCGTTGTCAAAGAAGGCAATGTTTCGCCTCTCACATAAGTTTCTCATCCATGTGTTTAGGGCCAGGAGTCGAATGTACAGTATGTTTCATCTGATTTACAGAGCATTGGAAGTGGTACTGATACAATTCTTGCAGCTGGGGTCATCTCCTTTATGGCTTGAACAAGGAATGTGAAGTCCATCTTCAGGACTTCAACTGTCAATATCCAATGTCGTTGATGCCAGCATGGATTACAGTTGTCCCAGTAGCTCTTGTACTTCTCTAGGTCTCTTGGAGCTCTTCTTTCTATATCTTTAACTCATATGTTTGGGATACATAGCATTTTACAGTTGGGTAACCATAAGTTCAGGTGGCGCACAATCAAGCCTCCTGTAACAACCAAGTCACCACTGTCTGCCGAAATGGCAGGTGGAGAATAGAGGGTCAAAGCAGTTGTGTGTGGTGATGCTAGATTGAGGAAGTGAAAATGACCTGGGATTGGGCCCCTGCTTCCATTGTTGATGTTCCCAGTTTCCGTTGTCATGGTTATTGTCGTCATCTCCACCTGGAGCAAGAGCCAGTCTAAAGATGACACAGCCTGGGGTGTGTGCAGCACAACATGGAATACAGGTAGCTGAATCAACATAGGACATTGTTTGAAGTCTGTAAGAGTCAGGCTTTCTGATCCCTGCTTTCATCTGGCAAGGAGCTGTTGAATCTGCATCTGTACCAGTTCTTCCACTACACATTGAAGCTCGCAGTCAGACATCTTGAAAGTGACATCATAAGCAAAGGAAGCCAAATGAATGTAAATATCCTTGTGTTGCCAAAATACTGCAATTAGCTGACTGTGAAAAAGTTTTTTTGTTACAAGTGACATTGTCACTGCAGGTAGATCTTGCCTTAAAGTTGAAAGCCTTGATGCACTACTAATTTGAAAACAGAGGAACTGAGATTGTGAGTGTTGTGTGTCTAGCAGTGTTTTTCAGTTGCTATAGTTTGCTGCACTTCATGGAAGACCTCTGTGTAGGCATGGTTCATTTCAGAATTAATAAATGGCACCTTAACTTCCAAAAGAAAACTTAATTTCAAAAGTTAAAGAATATTTCTTTTTATATTATAAAGTACAACAGTTTAACTTAAAAGTTTAAAAGACATTCTCATTTACTTACTTTTATGCCATTTTACAAATAGTTTATGCATTTTCCTGTAATGTTGGTATTTTTTTATTTATAAATAACTACAAAGCATTTTCATAAAGCTTTATTTTTTGAAAGGCTGTGCTTTGAATTTATGTAAAAAAAATTATTTTACAGATTGACTATGTTTCTGATAACACTAAAATTGTGTCATTTCTTTCTTACAATAAATAAGAAGAACTTTGAGATTGGCAATGGTATTTTGTCCCCTGCTTTACAAAAGATGTACAGAATCAAAACAAAGCTGAAAATATTACTATGAAACTATGATGCTAATTGAACCATGAGTTTCATGAGCTCTCCCATACCTAATACATTTGCATGTATATATCATGAATAAATCCACAGGATATCTTCTTACTGTACATCTTACTACAGAAATAACACCATTTGGTGACTTCCACCTGAACACATCAAAAGCAAAATTGCTTTTTCGTAGCCTGAACAATTAGTAGATATTAAGAGATAGTAGGTGATTATAGTCCCCTCCTTGAACCGCCACCTTATTGTGGTGGAGGGGTTTGCGTGACCAATGATCATAGGAGCTCTGTTGTCCGGGGCTTTATGCCCCTGGTAGGGCCACCCAAGGCAAACTGGTCCTAGGTGAGGGATGAGACAAAGAGCCGTTCAACAAACCTCCAATGATGAATCAAAACTTTGGATGATATTTTCCCTTGCCTGGACGCGGGTCACCGGGGCCCCCCTCTGGAGCCAGGCCTGGAGGTGGGACTCGATGGTGAGTGCCTGGTGGCCGGGCCATGCACCCATGGGGCTCAGCTGGGCACAGCCCGAAGAGGTAACGTGGGTCCCCCTTCCCATGGGCTCACCACCTATGGGAGGGGCCAAGGAGGTCAGGTGCAGTGTGAGTTGGGTGGTGGCCGAAGGCGGGGACCTTGGTGGTCTGATCCTCGGCTACAGAAACTGGCTCTTGGGGCGTGGAATGTCACCTCTCTGAAGGGGAAGGAGCCTGAGCCAGTGCGTGAGGTCGAGAGGTTCTGGCTAGATATAGTCGGGCTCACCTCGATGCACAGCTTGGACTCTGGAACCAATCTCCTTGAGAGGGGCTGGACTCTCTACCACTCTGGAGTTGTCCCCGGTGAGAGGCGCCGAGCGGGTGTGGGCATACTTATTGTCCCCCGACTTGGAGCCTGTTCATTGGGGTTTACCCCGGTGGACGAGAGGGTAGCCTCCCTCCGCCTTCGGGTGGGGGGACAGGTCCTAGCTGTTGTTTGTGCGTATGCGACGAATAGCAGTCTGGAGTACCCACCCTTTTTGGAGTCCTTGGAGGGGGTGCTAGAGGGCATACCTTCTGGAGACTCCCTCGTTCTGCTGGGCGACTTCAATGCTCATGTGGGCAATGACAGTGAGACCTGGAAGGGCGTGATTGGGAGGAATGGCCCCCCCAATCTAAACCTGAGCGGTGTTTTGTTATTGGACTTCTGTGCTCGTCGCGGATTGTCCATAACGAACACCATGTTCAAGCATAGGGGTGTTCATATGTGCACTTGGCACCAGGACACCCTAGGCCTCAGTTCGATGATCGACTTTGTGGTCGTGTCGTCGGACCTGCGGCCACATGTCTTGGACACTCAGGTGAAGAGAGGGGCGGAGCTGTCAACTGATCACCACCTGGTGGTGAGTAGGCTTCGATGATGGGGGAGGATGCCGGTCAGGCCTGTTAGGCCCAAACGTGTTGTGAGGGGCTGCTGGAAACGTCTGGCAGAGTCCCCTGTCAGAAGTAGCTTCAACTCCCACCTCCGGCAGTACTTCGACCACATCCCGAGGGAGGTGGGGGACATTGAGTCCGAATGGGCCATGTTCCATGCCTCTGTTGTTGAGGCGGCTGACTGGAGCTGTGGCCGTAAGGTGGTCGGTGCCTGTCGTGGCGGTAATCCCCGAACCCGTTTGGTGGACACCAGCGGTGAGGGATGCCGTCAAGCTGAAGAAGGAGTCCTACAGGACCTTTTTGTCCTGTGGGACTCTGGAGGCAGCTGATAGGTACCGGCAGGCCAAGCGGAATGCGGCTTTGGTGGTTGCTGAGGCAAAAACTCAGGCGTGGGAGGAGTCTGGGGAGTCCATGGAGAATGACTTTCGGACGGCTTTGAGGAGATTCTGGTCCACCATCCGGCATCTCAGGAGGGTGAAGCAGTGCAGTGTCAACACTGTATATGGTGGGGATGGTATACACTGCTGACCTCGACTCGGGACGTTGTGGGTCGGTGGGGGGAGTACTTCAAAGACCTCCTCAATCCCAATAACATGCCTTCCAATGAGGAAGCAGAGCCTGGGGACTCGGAGGTGGGCTCCCCCATCTCTGGGACTGAGGTCACCGAGGTGGTCAAAAAACTCCTTGGTGGCAGGGCCCAGGGGGTGGATGAGATACGCCCGGAGTTCCTCAAGGCTCTGGATGTTGTAGGACTGTCTTGGTTGACACACCTCTGCAACATCGCATGGACATCAGGGACAGTGCCTCTGGACTGGAAGACTGGGGTGGTGGTCCCCCTCTTTAAGAAGGGGGACCGGAGGGTGTGTTCCAACTACAGAGGGATCACACTCCTCAGCCTCCCTGGAAAAGTCTATTCGGGGGTCCTGGAGAGAAGGGTCCGTCGGATAGTTGAACCTCGGATTCAGGAGGAACAGTGTGGTTTTCGTCCTGGTCGTGGAACAGTGGACCAGCTCTACACCCTTAGCAGGGTCCTGGAGGGTGCATGGGAGTTTGCCCAACCAGTCTATATGTGTTTTGTGGACTTGGAAAAGGCGTTCGACCGTGTCCCTCGGGGAATCCTGTGGGGGGTACTCCGAGAGTATGGGGTACTGGAACCCCTGATAAGGGCTGTTCGGTCCCTGTATGATCGGTTTCATAGCTTGGTCTGCATTGCCGGCAGTAAGTCGAACCCGTTTCTAGTGAGAGTTGGACTCGGCCAGGGCTGCCCTTTGTCACTGATTCTGTTCATAACTTTTATGGACAGAATTTCTAGGCGCAGCCAGGGTGTTGAGGGGGTCCAGTTTGGTGGACTCAGGATTGGGTCACTGCTTTTTGCAGATGATGTTGACCTGTTTGCTTCATCAGGCCATGATCTTCAGCTCTCTTGGGATTGTTTCACAGCTGAGTGTGAAGCAGCTGGGATGGGAATCAGCACCTCTAAATCCGAGACCATGGTCCTCAGCAGAAAAAGGGTGGAATGCGCTCTCAGGGTTGGGAGCGAGATCCTGCCCCAAGTGGAGGAGTTCAAGTATCTCGGGATCTTGTTCGCGAGTGAGGGAAGAATGGAGCGTGAGATCGACAGGCGGATCGGTGCGGCATCCGCAGTGATGCGGGCTCTGCATCGGTCTGTCGGGGTAAAAAAGGAGCTGAGCCGCAAAGCAAAGCTCTCAATTTAAAAGTCGATCTACGTTCCTACCCTCACCTATGGTCATGAGCTATGGGTAGTGACCGAAAGAACAAGATTGCGAATACAAGCGGCTGAAATGAGTTTCCTCCGTAGGGTGTCTGGGCTTTCCTTTAAAGATAGGGTGAGAAGCTCAGTCATCCGGAAGGGACTCAGAGTAGAGCCGCTGCTCCTCCACATCGAGAGGAGTCAGATGAGGTGGCTCGGGCATCTGATCAGGATGCCTCCTGGACGCTTCCCTGGTGAGGTGTTCCGGGCACGTCTAACCGGGAGGAAGCCCCAGGGAACACCCTGGACACGCTGGAGAGGCTATGTCTCTCGGCTGGCCTGGGAATGCCTTGGGATTCTCCAGGAAGAGCTAGAAGAAGTGGCCAGGGAGAGGGAAGTCTGGGCATCTCTGCTCAAGCTGCTGCCCCCGTGACCCGAACTCGGATAAGCGGAAGAGGATGGATGGATGGATGGATGGAGGTGATTGGAGTTTTTAGGAATCAAACTAACTTTCATAACAACTTATAGTTAATGGAATAGCAAAAGGAAGGAGGTGCCAATATTTTGTTAATGACAACAATTTTTCCTTTCCTAGTATTCTGACTCTGGTATAGGTAGCTGGGGAGCTGAAAGGCATCTGCTTATTGGGGAAAAGGTTTGCTGAGGATACTGAGTCATTCAGCTTTCACATAAATGTTAGTAAGCATACAATTTATTGAAATATGATTGACTACTTTTATAATAATAAAATGACTAAAATGCATAAAATTCTTAATATTCCCATGTGGAAAGTCAAATGGTTTCACAAAATCAACTCTTACTACCAATGATTAGGAAAAAGTCTGAAATAGGACATATGATCATGGGAGATCACATTTAAACAATTTAAAATAAATTACTCTCCTTTCAGTTGTTTGAATATAAGAGCAAGAGCTCCATTAAAATGAATCTTTTTGCATTCTATTTCCTTATATATACACTTCAGAACAGGTCCTCTACCTGAAGCTAAGCATGTTTGGGCCTGGTCAGTGCTTGGATGGGAGAGTAACCAGGCAAATGTTGGGTTTTTGTTGAAAGAGGTGTTGGCGAAGCCAGCAGGGGGAGCTTATACTGTTGTCTGAATGTGGATCCAAATGCCCCATTGCAGTGAAAGGGACACTTGTGCTATAAATATGCCTCCCTCCTTTGGTTGAGACGTAAAATCAAAGTCCTGACTTTCTGTGGTCATGAAAGATCTTTCATAAAGTCAATGTCCTGGCTAAATTACCCAGCACGGCCTAATCATTCTGCCCCCCACCCAATCATTCCCTATCTCTAATTGGCTACCTATTTTTCTCAGCTAATGTGTGATGAGTGTACTGATGCAAAATGGCTGCTCCTGCATCATCTAGGTGGATGCTGCATATTGGTGATTGACATAGCTCCCACTCTCACTATGCAAAGTGCTTTGAGTAGTGAGAAAAGCACTATATAAATGTAAATTATTATTATTTCTGTTGTGGATACTGGGGATAGAAACAAAGGCTTTAGTATGGCCTCTATTTTTAAGGAGCACTCTGTATTTGTGGGGACAGGGTGCTTCTGCTCGACACAGTTTTTCAAAAAGAAAAATGATGAAAAGGTAGTTCTATATTAATCACAGAATATTGACTATTTTCTTGTAATCACACCTCTTTGAAACAGAAAAAAGCAGGTCTACAGAGAAGATCGGGTCTACATTTATATATTTAAGTTCTGTAAACAATGCATTCCATATACTATACTCCTTATGCTATGAATCCCCAGCTCCTTTCATTTCCACAATTAGCCTTAAGTAATAAGCAGGAGACCTGGGTTCGCTTCCCGGGTCCTCCCTGCGTGGAGTTTGCATGTTCTCCCCGTGTCTGCGTGGGTTTCCTCTGGGTGCTCCGGTTTCCTCCCACAGTCCAAAGACATGCAGGTTAGGTGCATTGCCAATTCTAAATTGTCCCTGGTGTGTGATGTGTGTGTGTGTGTGTACCCTGTGGTGGGCTGGCACCCTGCCCAGGGTTTGTTTCCTGCCTTGCGCCCTGTGTTTGCTGGGATTGGCTCCAGCAGACCCCCGTGACCCTGTAGTTAGGATATAGCGGGTTGGTTAATGGATGGATGGATAATAAGTAGGATACAACTGATAGAGTGAGAGGGACCCACTTGTTTTACATATGATTTCTTCCATGTTTCAAAGACAGATATGTTGGGTCAAATAACAATTCTAAACTGCTCCTGTACTGGTGTCAGCATGAGTGGGCCTTTGATAGACCCTTATCCAAGTTTAGTCTCTTTTTTACACCCATTGTTGCTGGGATAAGTTCTATGCCCCAGGGCATGAAATATTTTAATATTTGTTGCAATGTGGCTACAGCCATTTTATGACCTACATCTGTTTAAATGTGCTGTTTCCATTAATTTCTGTTCAAAGTAGCTGAAAACTAAGGGCATGCTATCTGTGACAATTTAAATTCTGTCAGAACCAATGGATAATATAAATACAGTAACATGTTTTTTTGTCCATCCATTCATATTTTTACTGGGCTAATTTACATAGTTCATTGTCACGGCAAGGCACACATTTAGGTCTCTTATCCAGTTAAGGGTCACAACAAGGCAGAAACTATAGCATTCTTGCAACAAAGTGTCAGTTAGGATCAGTGATTAGTGCCACACAGCTCCAGGGACCTCGGTTCATTTCACAGCCCAATAACTGTGTGTGGGGTTTTACGTTTGATTTCCTTGTTGGTAATGTTTACTGCTGTTTCATGCATGTAACATTAGGTGACTCCTATTAGAACCACTATAGGTTGTAAGTATCAGTGTGGTCTGTGATAGACTAGTATTCTTGTCTGGGCTAGGTTTCTGTTTTGGATATAGAGCTGTCAGGTTAAGGTTAGGACTTCAGTCAAATGAGCAGACAATATGCTAGGTGAGCATAACCCATATTCAGTTTAATTTTTCAGTTTCTTTTATTTTTATATAGTACTGATGAGAGATGGCTAGAATCCTTACCTGGCCAGGACACCCCCCCTGATGGAAGGACAGGAGAGACAGCATGCATGGAGCAGCACCACGGTTTCCCACAGGGCATCATAGGAATTTGAGTTCTTGGACTCAGACCTGTTAGGTTCCTTGGGTGCCACCAGGGGATGGGGCGGAGACTGGAAAGCCCTACTTTGTTGGACTTTCACCTAACCCAGAAGTGCTTCCAAGCTACAACTTCGGAACACCGCGGAACACTGGAAGTGTTTCTGTGTGCAACATAAACACTGCTCGAAAAGCCAGAGTCAGGAGGAAAGAGGACACTGCTTGCATGGAAGAGCGGAGGAGACAGTGAGAGATACAGACAGAGTCAGAGAACAGAAGGCAAAGTATTGCTGGGTGCTGTATAGTGTGCTTTGTGCTGTCACTGTGGTGGGAAATGCTTACCAGTAAAAAGTTTCCCATAATAAATTATTTTGTTTATTTTACACTTGTGTCTGAGCCTGTCTGTGTTGGGTATTTGGGGAGCTGGAGCACCCCCCTGGTGGCCCAATACTCTTCATTGAGTGCAGGCACAGAGCCCTACAACAAGCTCTTAGGTAAAATGCGAATGCAAACTTTACAAATTATTAATATCATAATAAGTACACATGAAGACATTTGTTTTCTTACAGGAAAACAAAGTATTTTGAAACTGATTGGCATAAATGAAAATAAAAAAAAATACCTTTCCATAAATAATTTTTTGAACTATTACCAGCTGACAATGGATGAGAGGAAAACAAAAACCCCAGTCAGCAAAATCCTTGGAGAAATTAATTCCTCTTTGGGAGTCCAAAGACAAAGTCAGACACAGTCAGAGTCCTGGAGCATTCTACTGTACAGTCTGTGGTGAGCCTTCTAAACTGATGACAGAATCTCTCCATCCATTGATTACAATGTTCCTAGTATTACATATATCTTTTCCATGGGCAGAAAAGGAGCTTAGAAGTAAAGCAATGGCATCAAGTGCTACAGCAGAATTCTTAGAAGAGAAACAGAGAGTAGAAGAGTCTTCATGATTGCCATGCTTATAGTTTAGGAAAATGGCTAACAATCAGAGATGCAGTGTGCACAGCTAATCAGAGCTCTAGTCAGAGTATGCTATACTAAAGTACTGAGCCTTCAGTCTGGATTTAAAAGCTGAGACCAAAGGTGCATTACTTATATAAGCAGGCGGATATTTTCACTTTTGGGCACTGCCAATAAAAGCTTAACCTTCCACAGTTATTTTATTAATCTTTGGAATCTTTAGTTGGCCGGAATATTGAGATCTTAATGTTTGCTCTGGTTTGTAAGTAACTAGGGGGCTTCGCCCCCTGCTCGCTTCACTCGCCAACCCCTGTGTTTGGTTAATTGGATATACAATTTTACATTTTTTTTTGGAATTGTTTCAATTTCATTATTTTCACTTTAACTTTAAAGCTTCATTAAAAACAATATATTTTGGAGACACATTGTGACAACGCAATGTATAACTGCCCGTGAGTGAATATTGTTTTCTGTTTCTGTAATAAATAATCCGTGTTTTTCTGTTTGTCCCTGTGATTTATTGTCATAGCAAAAGCTATTCTCACGGTAAACTGTAAACATTTTACTACGAATGGCATATCACGATCTCCTTTGGTGTGTAATGTTATTCGCGGAATATATACATCACCTTTCTTTTTGCCTGTTAAAATTTGCATCCCTTCTCCGAGATCATCAATATACACCTGACCGAATTGTGTACTCTTTGAAATTTAACTTGTCATTCCTTTAACTGTTGTAGGACCACAGATTCTCATAGCATATGGTCCATTATTGTGTAAATCCACGTTTTGTCCATTGAATGATGCGAATGCGAAAAGACTTTGTTGTCTACTCTTTTTTTCAGACCTCAATTTGTCCTGGTATTTTTTCAATTACACCTGGTTCTGATGATTAATCACCTTTTGTTTGCGGTAATGCAATCATTTCTATCTTTTCTTTGATACTGTAGTGACTGACATGATAAAGTGTCAGAAAAGTTTTACTTGAACAATCGCTGACTTCCTAACCCCAAACACATCTTTCTAGCACCCTCTCCAACAGTCACTTAAAACCAAAAAGCCCTCAACCTGGCTGGGACCCTTCAATACTTTCGAATTCCAGTGCTTTCATAATCTCTTATCTGCCTTTTTTTCTCTCCAATGCCTTTGGGTCTCTATTCTCCGTATTGTCCTTATACGCTTTATATGCGCTGAGAGCACATGATTTGTGTGTACTATGTGCTTTTACATGATTGATTTTTTTCGATGGGTGTGCTCTTATATATTCTGTACTATCTTTGTGGACCTTTGCGGACCCCGTAGTATGTTACGTTTGACTCTGGGGTGCAGTGCAGAATCCTCTTTTCTGTGTGGCTATGTCGTTAGTTGTTAGCTATGGGCCCGTTGTTTATCCAGGCGGGCTCGTGTTTGTATATCCGTCAGTCGAGCTCGTTCGTTTTGAACCCGTGCCTGCTTTGCTTCCGCAGTTTCAGACGCGCGTTGTAGGCACCTGCGTTCATTGATCTTATCCAGGTGGGCTCGTGTGTGTATCGTTGAGCTGTATTGTGTTTGAATTTGGTGTATAGCGTTCAGCGGTTTGTACAATCCCAAGCAGCACATTATTCCTAACTTCACTCCGCAGTAGTGCCTCTCACAATATGGCGGTGACGCCTGCTGCTATTTCCGTTAGTTGAGCTGTACGCGCCTGCGCAGTACGTCTCATGGTCCCATCGCCGTGTACCTGCGTCCATGCCATCCAGTTACCTGCGTCCATGCCATCCAGTTTACCATTCTCGGTTAGTAATATGGATTGCCGATTTACAACTTTGGGGGGAAAAAGGAGGATTTTGAAATCTGCTCTGAACTGGAAGCCAGCATAAAGATTTAAGAACTGGAGTTATGTGTTTGTACTTTCTAGTTCTTGTAATGATTCTTACAGCTGTATTTTGAATTCCTGCCCTGAATAAATGGGTTAGGAAGGTGCCTAGGTGTATGGACTGATGAAAGCTGCATATAGAATACTTTAAACAGCCAGCAAATGACACATTATGAGCATCAATCCTACAAGAAAAGATTGATGACTTACTTTCTCAGTATCTTACATATTTAGAAAATGTCTTAACATTTTTAAGATGGAAAAATAGGTTTCAGATAGTTTTGTTATGTGTGTTTTAAAAGACATGCTAAGTGTAAAAGATAATGTCTAAGTTATGTGCTGATGGTTAGTCCAACTAAGTTAAAAAGTTATAAAATACTGCTGGGGTCAGCATCATTACCCCCAATAATAACTAAAATGTATGTATTCAGGGACAGGTAGTGCTTATCTATTGACCTCTTTAACTCACTGGCACCTTCAGAAAAACATTTTTTGGTCTAAAAGAAAGTATAGTTGGATATCATCTGAATGTGACTAAAAATTAATGGTATGTTTCCTAATGATAGTTCCCAATGAATTCATGAAACATGGCAACAGTAAAAGTCTAAGTACTGAGCCCTGCAGGACACCATTTTTAATATCTGAGTATAATGACGGAGTATTGTTAGAACATTGCTGTTTGTACCCAAATCAATAAGATAAATCTGATCTGCACCATGCAAGGACCAATGTAATTTTCCAGCAAGTGTAATACCATAGAAAGGTCAATGGTATCAAAAGCTTTGCTTAAATCTAACATTGTAATTACTGTGCAATTTCCATCATTAGAGGATATTACACTGTTGTTTACAACACGGGTTAGTGTGGTTTCTGTAACGTAACTGGTATCAAACCCAGACTAGAGTTTCTCAAATAAATTGTGATATGTAAGGTGAGACTGTAGCTGTGTGGTGACTACTTTTTAAAGTATTTTTAGAAAGAAAAGTGAAGTTTGAAATGTGTCTAGAATTGTTAATCATGTGTGAGTCTAGCTCTGATTTTTTTCAGTAGCAGTCTGATTACTGATACTTTTAGCACACCAGGAACTAATGCATTTAGTAATGAAGTATTGATAATCCTAAGAGTGAGTGCTGCCAGAAAATCCATTGAGGCTATATCCACACTACTGCATTTTCATTTAAAAACAGATTTTTTAAGTGAAAGTGATTCACATCAATCCTAGTGTTTTCACATATTTTACAAAAGTATCCCTGTCTGCACTTAAATGACTGAAAGCATGTATAATGTAGACATTCTCTTACACTGGGCATGCATGCATCAAAAGGAAATATCCATGAATGGACTGTGTACTGAAAAATTCAGAGCCCTACAAAAGGCAGATTCCCTTGTGTTTTATGCACTTTCAGAGTCTTCTACACATGCAGATCTCAGATATTACATTCATAGCATAGAAAAAGAAAGAAATTCTTAAAGGAACTGGGTCTAAGGGGCAAGTAGTAGGTTTACTTTTGGAAGTTAAAGTTATGACTTCCTTTTTTGCTACAAGGCAGTTTAATATTTTCTTTATATGATGACACTGAAATCTGGGAAAGGACTGTGTATTTTCAATTTAATCATTAAAAAAGTTCGTAAAGTCAGCACTGCTAATGCTCATTTTGTATTGCATACAGTATATGATGATCAAGTCCATATGGTATGAGGCAGCACTTAAGAGTTAAATGCTTTTTTGACTTTTCATTCAAGAAATATAACTACAGCTAAAGTTTCACAACCTAAGCCACAGAGTTACAATAAATCATACTATTTGGACTAAGATAATCATGTTGTATGTTTGCTCCTAAGAACTTCAGATCACATTAAACTTTCCATAATAGATTATGTGTTTTGTAAAACATCAGTGTTTTATACATACAATGAGGTTCTAATGCCTTTCAAAAATTCTGAAAAACATTTACTTGATGACTGCTGGGTTTGTTGTCAATGAGAACTCTTTAGACAGGAGGTTCCAAAAAGATTTAAATCATAATATACGCATTCCATCTAATTTCTGATTCACTTATCTAGAGTTCTAGTACTTCTAGTAATTGTAAGGCAAGAAACAACCCCGGTGGGGGTGCCACAACATCATAGGACACATTCACACACATACTTACAAATATTCGTCTTTCTTTACAAAATTGATTCAAATTTATTTCACCAAATTAGGGAGGAGAAAAAGCTAAACTATTTTTTTTATTTGTTACCCACTACTAATTTCAGTTTGAATTTAAACAGCATATCATTTAAGCATAAAAGAAATTAGACATTTTTTCATTTTAGTGAGTGCTATTTATTTACTACAGTCCATAGAAACTGTCTCATTATAATATCAGATTTCTGTTTAAAAAAAGAAACACTCCTGATTGGCTGGTGATACAGTGTATTAATTCTACCATAATTAACCATTTCATTAGAATATTCTCTTCTGCATTGGCCCAAGAAGAATCTAAATAGTATTGTAAGAAACACATCACAAGAAAACAATCAGCTCTCTCCTTCATTTTTACTTAATTGTGGATTCTTCATTGGATAGTAAAAAGGTTTCAATGACAGCAAAATACTTATTTTGGTCTTAATTATCAAGCAATCATAGCATACAAATGCTACATACAGAATATTTAATATTTTGCTCCTAATCAAAGTGTCTTTTAGGCCTGTAATCCACAATTTATCAAGAATTATTTATCTGCAGCTATTTTTTAAAATGATAAATACAATTTAGCATCAACCCACACAAGACAGAATTAGTTTATTTAGAAGCTGATATTATTTGATGTACCCTTAAACTAAACTTATGATTAAAAATTGTTAATTTCAGTTTTTAAAACTGGTGATGGCTAATGCATTTATGATTAAAATGGGATGAAATAATAATATTATTGCATTATCATCATTTTCTCTTGATTATTGTTAGTATAGTATAGGTATGATACATTCTGCCAATGTATTATAGCTCCTTCATTCACAAACAAAACATAATGTAGTATATCATTCTCATATAAGCTTAAGTAAGTTCGCAGTTTTGGATATAAATAAGGGAAACAACCGTGAACACTGCTTCTGTCCACTACAGGTCCTGCTGACACAGACTGACTAACACACACACATACTGTTTCACAGCTAAATAAATATATATAATTTTATTTTAGGTCTGATATACTGAGAAAGGCTGAACTACATACAGTAATTAACATGGGGGATAAGTTGTGCGGATATATATATCATCTTCAAACAAACAAGACAGTGTTACATAGCACCAATGAGGTATAATATAAAACTGAAATGGAATGGACTGGCTCAACTAGTGACTGTTTTTTTTTTTTTCTTTAAAATCAGCTCTTTGTAAATCCTACTAATACCTTTTAACCATATATATTGTACAGTAAGGGTATATAAGCCAGCTACACTATTAATTTATGTATGTGAGGTAAAAGGTAGCCATTGATTCTGAGAACTTAATTATTTCTTTATCATTACAGTTTCATCCTAAATGACCACTGGGACATATTCAGCAAAGCCAGACTCTTTCCATATATGATGAAAATTAGCACCGTTACTTTGATCTTTACAAACTAAAGACCTCCTCTTGTCTCTAGGGATTAATCTCAGCTTCTGATTAAAAGGTTTAGCAGAGAGAGAGTAAGGTCAGAACATTATTATTTCCCTTTGGATCGCCTACTGATATATGTAAGAGACTGTATCATCTAAACTCATTTATTTAAAATTTTTCAGGCATCTTAAAATTTTATAAGACATGTTTATTTAAGTTTATGAAAAAATTATATTTGCAAAGACCAACATGCTGAATAGGACATAATTTTCTAGTACAGCTACCTTAATATGTTCCTCCTACTTACTGTAATTAAAAGCACTTAAAAATCATAGTCTTTGAACTGTTCTAAAAATGAAATTGTCCCCAGTAAATGTGTTTATTTGAGTGAACTACATGTTGACATGTTCCTATTTTTGAAAAAAAAAGATAACATTAGTCAAAAAGTAACATTTCTATAAACAATGTGTGTACTATCCAACAAGATCACAATTAACATTGTTATAATATGTAATTACAGTAGTTATTTAATCTTAACTGTTTAATAGTATAATTGCATTTTCTAAAATATGTAAGTGTACATAGTGTGAGGAACAGCCTGTTCTATCTAGATGATAAAATCCTTAGGACTGTTAAGCAGAGCTCAGTGGTGTTTTACCACAAGCATTTTATATTACAAAAGTAGCAGCCTATCATTGCCCTATTTTCTGCAGGTTCTGTTTTTGCATATATATAATATTACATCAAACATACAGTAGCAAGTATTTACAGTTGCACTGCATATGAAAGCCATCTGTAGCTGCTTCAAATAGCTGTCAGACCTTATAATTGAACTCTAATTTACTCATGCCAATGAATATAAGATTTGTTTTGATGACTCTGCTTAATCATCAGGTTAGAGAGCTGTAGGTAGGCACACCAGCATAAGAGAGAGAACAGAAGCCAGAATGGAGGCATGCGCTGCTCTCACAAGATGCTAAGATGACAGTTACTGTACTGGCTGTGATGCCTGACACTCTGCTTATAGAAAAGATCAAAGAAAAACTCCAGAAGTGGCAACAGTTCTTCTTTGGTAGATAGCCTACGGTCCCAGAAGGAAACTTGTGAAACTATGCTGTGGTTCAAATACTGTTGGTAGCTAAGGTTCTGGCTTGGAAACCTTGCCCCTTAAAAGAAGTTCTCATCTGGTGTCCCTGTAGAAAAAGAAAAGCTGAGTCTGGTCCTGGAAATGATTCTGGGCTGTGCCCAGAAGTCATTCAAATATCTGCATCCATGTTAAAGTCCATCAGAGTGCAGAGTAAGAAGGAGAGTTGAACAACTAGCGTAAGATATAGAGGCCATTGTCTAGAGAGAAAGAAAGATGTGATACCGTAGTGGACAATTGATGGAGGTAACCTACCCAATAGAGCAGCACGATTTTAGAGGGGTAAAGAGAGGGTGTATGTTTGTTTTTCAGAACCTTTTTATTAGTATTTTATGCTCTCCCTGTGTTCATTCCTCTCTGAAGGTATGTTTGTTTAATAAAAGTATCAACTTTGTTAGGTTTTGCGTGTTCTGTTCGTTCTATGTGTGATATGCATCTTCCTGAGGACACAGGTATAAGGACAATAAAAGCTAAACACAAAGATTCTGGCCATGGATGAAGAAGTGAAGAAATCACAAGAACAAAAAAAAGGTTTAGAGTAGCCACCCGTATATTTTGAAATCAGTGAAGAAATTGAAGTAAATATTGTCTTTTCAGACTGAGCTCAGTATAGAACTAAATAACATGAAACAAAATGGCATTTATAAAGGGTTGGAGGAGGAAGTGAGGTCAGCAGAGGCGGAGCCGGAAATGAGGTCAGCCGAGACGCGGTTGGGAGTGAGGTCAGGTGAGATGGAGCCGGAAGTGAGGTTATTAGGTGTCTGATGGCCTGAAGAGAAGGAAAAATAGAAAGTGTTATCAAACAGTGCCAACCCTTGGTTTGGTGGATAATCGCACTTATTCAAGCCCATAAATGGTCTCCTAATCACACGTGTGTGACAAAGGAAAGAGATGCACACAAAACAAATCCTGCATGAATGTCAGATGTGGTGTCAGATTTGCCAGTCGGCTACCTGCCAAAAGATACACCATAATACATAGAAGGAATTGTGTTTAATAGGCTAATTATACAGTAGATGGTCTTTGGGTAAAGTTGGAGGTGTTGCAGAAGAAAGTTTTTGGGTTAACATTCACAAAGCATTTATGTGGGTCTCATAATGTAAAAGAATTAAGAACTATATGGTTTTACCAGGGCACTGCTCAGGTTTTTATTTAGTTATTATTTGTTGATTATATTTGGATATTTATATATATTAATTAATATTATTATTTATACTAATGTTTTTGTTAACTTCTGTTATATAATATTTTCATATACTTGTTTTATCTCTTAAATTACTAGAGGGCTTCGCCCCCTGCTCGCTTCGCTCACCAACCCCTGTGTTTGGTTTTCCAGACACATTTTTAAGATTTTTTTTTTTTGAATTGTTGCTATTTCATTAGTTTCACTTTTATTTCAGAACTTCTGTAAAAACAATATTTGAAATCTTTCGAGTTCAAATATGCTGATTCTTTTAAATGAAGTCAGTGAGACATGTGTTTAATGACTTTGTCAGGTTAGAGATAATGAAAACTGGAATTCAAAAGACCCCAAAAAAACATAGGAGCGAAACACATGCAGATACAGAATATGAAAGTAGAAAAAAATGACAGTGTCAAAAAAAAAAGTAAACATCGCATTAGCGCAAAAAAAGAGAAATTATTACTTGGAGAAATAACTAAAGGGCAAATAAAGATCGAATATATATACACAGGTGATATGTCAGAAGTATGTAAATATTGTAAGGCTTTGAAGTTTAAGTCAGAGAATTTCAAAAAATGTGTTTTACCTCACATGCATTTATTGTTTACTTTGCAAAAAAAATTATTAACTGATGATGATGTAGATCGCTTTGTCTGTGCTGAAATTCCTAACAGAGAAACCTATCCTGAATTATCTCTAACCTGCTCTGCATATGTTTGGCCCTTTTGTTTTGTAACCTCTTTATGACGTTTCACTTTGTTTTCTACTCTGTCTTTTATTTCTGACCTCGCTTTGTCCTGCTTTTTTTTCAATGACACCTGGGGCCTCATGTATAACGCCGTGCGTAGAACTCACACTATAACATGGCGTAAGCACAAAAGCGGGATTGTGCGGACGCACAGAAAAATCCAGATGCAGGAATCTGTGCGCATGCAAAATTTCACGTTCTTCCACTACATAAATCCCGATCAGCGTGAAAAGTAACGCACGTGCACGCGCCTTCTGTCCCGCCCCAACTCCTCCCAGAATTACGCCTCTTTGAATATGCAAATCAATATAAATAGCCTTCTGTGAAAAGACAATGGGAAAAGCACAGGGGAAAATATAAGAATTTCAGCGAATACCAAGTGGAGGCAAAGGAAAAACCTACTATTTGTTGGTTTAAACAGTGGTATAATCAACAAAAGAAAGTTGATCGAGTTACAGAGTGTCGGAGAAACTTGAAAGATCAAGTTCACAAAGTTGCACAGTACCCGAAATAAAAAAGAAATCACATATCAAAGTCGCCGTGAAAAGGCGACTCGTAGCCCACCGTCTGAGTGTCATATGAAAGCTTATTAGTGTACAGACAAAAAAACAATTGGCACACAGTGGGGAAAAAAGCAAGAAATGTCAACTTTAATCTCCAAATTTCCACTTTAATCTCGTAGTTTATTTTGCCAATAAAGTAGAACATCATAAACTTCATCTTAAAATCGTTTATTTTACTAGTTTCTCAAGTAGCACGTTAAATGCTTTGTTCTGTATTTGATCTTCTATGTGCTCTATGTGTGTGAATCACTACGTGCTTCCGTTCTTTCTCTTTCTCCGACAGGACACAGAATCCATTACATTTGAGATATTACAGCTCTCTGAATAATTAAAATACTGAGATGTATACGTGATATCATTTTCATGATGATAGCAATGAAAGCATGTTATTAAACATGGGAACACGGTGGCGCAGTGATTGTTCATATCTCAGGCAAGAGGCTTGCTGCGCCATGTGCGACCTTCGATGAAATAATTTATTACAGAAGTACTGTCTCTTTCAAACGTACTTTCTTTCTCCAAATACCCAATTGCCACACAATCAGCTCTGTAATAGACGTTAAGCCATCTGTAAGCTTAGAACGCCGATTCTTCAAAACTTTTAAGGAACATTGAAATATCTTCGTAGTACATGTTTAATTATTCTATCCGTCTATCCTTCCAGTGTCGCGTCAGCACCAGCAATAATACAGCACAAGGCAGGAGCTATCCGTGAACTAGCTATACGCTGCGGCACCGTGTCCTCACATGTTTAATTATTAACAATGCAGATTATTTAAATGAAGTTAAAGTTTTATCTGTATACTGTAAGCAACATATTTTACTGCATTTCATCTTAAAAATGATATTGTCATCATACGCGCTTTATAAAGTAGCGCAGGTTGTGCAATATTATAACTGTAGTGTAAGTTTACAGTGAGGTAATTGTACTTATAAGTACAAACAATTCTACAAGGAGCACTTGATGGACTGATTGAGTACGTTTATAGTTCTTGGGATGAAACTGTTTCTGAAACGCGGGGTACATACAAGAAGGCTTTGATGCTTTTTGCCGTGGTTGAGGTAGTGTGCACTTGAAACTGTATACCGATAATTCTCTTTCCAATCAGCTGCTGCTGTGATTCACACTCAGATACAGTGATATAAATACTCCGAGTGGTGCAGTGAAAGTAATATGGAAAAAGATGATCCGCAGTGGCAACCCTTAAAGGGAGCAGCAAAAAGAAGAACAATGCTAAAGCAGTTATGGTATTTGGAATACTATGGCTATTCCCTGGACCATTATATTGCTGCAGGTTAATTACAATCAGATGCATTACACTAATAAACAATATGCAGTTAATTTCAGTGTATTTATAAAGCCGCGTCAGGAATGTGGAGCTAAGAAAGAAAGGGTGACCACACAGGAACAGTAGCACTGCTTTGACGCTGGGTGCCGCCAGTCTGCAAAACCGAGCGGAGAAATTGCGTACTCCAAGGTATGAGTTACCGTGGAAACGTGCGTGGCTTTACGCCAAGTTTAGTTTTTATACATCGCGATTTGAGCGTGGAAACATTCGTATGCAACATTTCTGTGCGTACGCACCGTTTATACATGAGGCCCCTGGTCCGTGGTGATTATTTTCCCTTTCTTCAGTACTAATTTCCGTTTGTTTGCGCTACTGTGATCTTTACTTTCTTTTTTAATACTTTCTAATTTTCCTTCTTTCATACTCTTTAACTTTCTCCACATTTGAATCGCGCATACATTTTTTTTTTTGGAGCCTTTCGAATTGCACTTCTTTCATACTCTGCTCTACATGTGCGTAGCGCCAACGTTTGTGAACGTCTTTATGAAGTTCTACTTTGTCTTTTACTCTGTCTTTTAATTCTGAGCCCGATTGGACATGCTTTGTTTCAGTTCCACTTGTTATGGGCTGATAATTACTTGCCTTATTTTCTGAATTTGCACCTAGATTATTTTTTCTTTTTTCTTTCCAACGCTTTTGAGTCTCTTTTCTCTGTGCTGCTTTCTTCTACGCTTATTCATCGTCATTTCATTTATAACGTATTGTCCTTATACGCTTTATATGTACTGAGACCCTGGATCTCTATGTGCTCAAATCCTTCACAAGACTGAATGTTTTGCTGCCCCATTTGATAGATTGTAAGTAGGGTGTGTCTTGCAAGAATCTCATGTTCTATGTCATTGCGAGACAGTCCTGGGTCAATCTCTTGGCACAATGTCTCATAGTTACAGTCCCCGCGAGATGCACCGTGGCAAGTCTCTTTGGTCTCGCATGTCTTTTAAATGTATTCCAAGAAGATCACATATTGTAGCCTTGCTTTTGCTTTCAAGGCAATGCTTTTTTTTTATAATAGAGAGATATTGTTATCATTATATTTGTTAATTCTCTTACCGTTTATATCATTCTTTTCCTTCATACATTAAGCCTGAGGGGTTTTGGCCCCTTGACATAGGCAACTGTGAAGACAGCCATTTGCCTATATAAAGTTCTGCAATGCCTCAATGTTTTGTTGAAGCATTAGCTTCTACTTTTGTTGCTCAGCTTCCTTCTTCTTTGATTCCTTGGTGTTCTTGATTTTTGTAATGGCTCATTTTTTACTTTATGGTACTTGAACTATTTGCTCTGGTTTAAGGATTTTATAATGCTTTTAAGATCTTGGATTTTGTTATGTTTGAGTTGCTTCATTTTGAGGCAACTTTCTGTATTTGTCTCTTTTTATTAATAAAATGTATTAAATGATTATACAGTAGCTTTTTGTTACTTGAGTCTGAGTTTTTAATGCTTCAGCTCTGCATTTTTAAGAAGACTGGTTTTCTCTGAGGATGCAGGCTGCATGCCTGCATAGGAGTTTTAGAGCTAGACCAACTTTATATTTGTACTCCTCTTGGAAGGCCTAGTTTTTGAGTTGAGTTTCATGAGCTTGGGGAATATAACAGGAAAAAAATAATCTTTTTCCATTCTACCACTCCATGTGAAGAGCTTAATCACAAAACAGATGTACGTGCCATATTCAGCATTTTGGAGGCCTTAATCTTAGAAAGATTGTTGATCCAGATTCCCATACAATTTAGGAATCATATTGTACAGAAAGAGTATACTTTAGTTTCAGAATGCAGTAAGGGTAATTTCCTTTTTAGTTTAAACAGCTATGTATGCTTTTACTATACATTATGCTTTATATACTTTCATCCAATTGGTGCCTTCCATTCATCCAATATTACAGTGTGAGGTTTCACTGTTGACAACATTATCTGAGTGTTCTGCATATTTTAACTGAGTTTATTTATTAATATTTATTTTTAATTATTGTATTCTGCTGGCATGTGCCTACTGCTCCTTATGTGCCTTTGCTGCGAGGTTTGGGCATGAGCACTCTCACCTTGCATGCACAGCTAATACTAATAGTTTGTGAAGAAGCTGCCATGCTCCCAGCAGTTACTGGATTAGGAAAAACTCATTTGTCTGGAAGACCCCCGTGACCCTGTAGTTAGGATATAGCAGGTTGGATAATGGATGGATGGATACTGGAGGAATTCCTAGAGATTGGAAGCTACCAAAGCTAACATTATTTAAAAAATCTAATCAAGGTCACCAAAGCAACTATAGGCCAGTAGGCTTAATATGTATCATTGCTAAATGAATGGAAGGAATTTTAAGGAGAAAATCAAGTATCATGGGACAAAAACAAGTGTATTAGTAAATCGTCAGCATCATTAATATTGTGAAATTCTGTGAGGAAGCAGCAAAAATATTTGATCAGAGGGCTGTGGCGATTGTAATTACCTGCCATTCCAGGGTCTGGCACTGTGTACCAATGCCTTTTCTCTTCCTCCCACTGCAGACCAGATGATTGACAGATATACCATCTCTGACGTTACTTTCAATGTCCCTCCACCTGGACCCGCCTGTTCCTGCCAGAAGGACTTATGATCAGAATTTTGGCCATTTTGAAAACACCTCTCTTTGTAACTCACATATGGAAAAAATTATCACAATTATTGCTTCTTTTCCTTTGAATCGCTGCATTCCAATTATATGGGGTAACCAGGGAGGTGCCCCAGCTCTTTATCGTGGTCTGTCTGTTCTCTTACAATTGATTTAAAAAACATCTTAATAAGATACCATGTGAGAAACTTGTGATTAGTGTTGATTAATAAAATTTGCCAAAGTATTTTTTGTAACAAATATGCTAGGTTTGCCACTGACATTTTTTGCCACATATTTTCCTGTTAGTTCACAATGTGTCTGACTTAGACAAACATTTTTTTTGTCCCTAGTAATAAACGCTATGCTGGATCAATCGATATACAGAATAAAATTCTTTCTTCTGGTTTTAACATTAACTATTTTGACAGTATTCTAAAAATTAGCAGAAAACATGTGAAAACATTTAAACACAAAATATGCACACAAAAGGAAATTGGAAATGAGTCAGTATATTTGTGTGGTAAAGCTAATGTTGTTTTGTATGGACATGTATGTGACTTGTGTGTAATATGTGAGTCTACCTCTTTAATTGTATTACCCAGAGTGCTGTGCAGTTCATACAAACTGGTGTTGTTCTTATTTGGTAGCAGCGGTAGTGAGTGAGCAAAAAGCATCAGGGGTAAAAAAATAACAATATGTACTTTTTGGTTCGAGAGAGGTTAGTACCTATTACCAAATCTATTGGGGCCAGGCCTCATTGTATCCATGCTTCCTGCTCCTGTTGCCAATGTCTGCAAGAAATATTACTATTCTGATATATCTATTAATTTTATCTCAGGGAAGCACCATGGCACAGTGGTTTGTACTGCTACTTCACAGCTCAGGTCACATTTTTGTCTACAATAATTGGTCCAGCAAAGTTGGTAGATGCTTCTCTAGATGTGTCCTGAGGGACACTTTAAACGCCATTGCACCATTATAATGCACTCATAACTAGTTCAATGTCTCCTTCCCCATTTACTTCAATGTATTTTGCTGAGTTCAGCAAAGTTCCTGAACATTTCTTCAATTTTTCTGAGCTCGAGATGAAGCAAATTTAACAGGTTCTGCTCATCACTACTTGTGATCAAACTAAACTGTCATGATTTTGGGTTGTTTTACCTTCACAAGGATTTCAATTTTTGCATGTAGTTTTGAATTCCGGTTGCAACCATTTTGCAACTGTCTGCATGTCTACAGACATACTGTTTACAGGTTGCTATACCTATTGTTGGTTAGGTATCACTGTGATTGGTGTTACTTTAAAATTAGATCTTATGCAAGAACGTGAAGACACAGATGGAAACATTCATCACTAGAGAACATTTCATATTTATTCAGAAGGAGAATTATAGATACATGGAATATCTTACCAAGTAAAATTGCGGAGTGTGGCACATTGGCAACATCCAAAAGTTGTATTTTTTCTGTGTATTCTGGAGAAATTAGATGAATAGGATTGATGAGCTATGTGGGACTGAATGGCATGTTCTCATCAAAATTGTTGAAATGTCATAATCAAATTCATAACTCTTGCTGTTAATGCTGTAGTCAAAGTTTAGAACAGGCAGTTTGCAGTAGGGGAGTTGCAGTTCCTGATAGGGTCTCTTTGCTGTGTGTTTCTGAAGGTGTTTTTGCTCTTGCTTGTGCCTTCAGTAGATAGAGCTTCAAAGCTTTTACAGTATGATCATTGTTTGTAATGAGACAAAAACAGAGCAACAGAAAGAACAACTTCTTTCTTTGGGATTCCCAGTAATGATCCCTAGACATTATATTTAGACGAGCTTTTGGAACTGGGCACATTTACCTCTGCATCCTGTAGCATTACAGCATATTACTCAGCCTGAAACAATGTCTTACAAAATGGAAAGCAAGTACAATGAAAATTCAACCTTTCACATTGATTGTAAAAAAAATAACATCCTTCATTTGAACTTTGAAAGAAATAACATATTGCAGTGAATCTTGTATTACTGACTTTTTAATGATAATGGGATAAATTGATCAGGAAGGCTGTTCCCCTTGTGAAAATATCAGCCAACTCTGTACCTTTATGAAAAAAATTATAGTGGGTAGTGTACCTAAAAACACTAAGAACTTGAATACGTACATTTTTTTTGTTATTGTATAATTTCAGAAAGTCATGTGCAGGTTACAGTTCTTTGTAACTATTTAGTTTCTGAATTCTTTCATTGTTTTATCATCATTTTTATAAAGTTACATTCAGGTTATCTTGATTGTAATATCCTCCATGCATGATTGTTTTATGGGAGTGCTCTTAGTGTCTGAGAATAATTCAGATTTGGATTTTCTTTGCCAGATTAGCAGTGATGGCCGTGATGAGAATGGCTCTTGAGTTATGGATAAATTCTAGTGACTTTTTATACTGAATATTTCCCACTCGCATATCCCCAATGGTTGGAATGTTTTGCAACTGAAGGCTTTACTGTAGGATGATTAGTGTAATGCACTGCCCCATTTTGTGAAATTCATAATACCTCTTTCTCTCATTTTGTTTTACTTGCTTTGATTCTTTCAAATCCAAATTTTGCCTATTAAAAATTTTGTCTAATTTTTGCCAGAGTTGTTTACTATTGGTAGCTAATTTCTTTCTTTTGCATATTCGCTGTTTATTCTTTCTTTCTTATAACTGATTATATGCTATTTAGTAACTATATAAGAACACTGACACTGTGCTGTGACATTGTGACAGAAATGTGCATATTTTGTCTCTCCTCTTAACATACAAAACTCTTTAATAAAATCTTCACAAATAGCCTTAACTAAGCATTTTTTATGGTTCAAATATGCTTTATTTATTTTAGTTATACTATACTGGAATTTGGATGGAATTTTAATGAAAAATATAGATTTATAAATATTTCCATAATGCTTTACGTTAGTTTGATTACAGGCTGTTTACATTCAGTATAAACCGTGTTTGTTTCAATATGCATTAACTGGATTTTGGTGAAGAATGTATCAGTTTTACTATAACATACTTATACTTCATTAATAGTGCATATGCTTTGTAGGCAGTCTATACATCTATACATTTCAGTTCAGAGTGTATGCATTTCACTTTGCAATATACATGTTTCAGCATACAGTATGTCTCTTTCAGTATATAGTGTATGAGGTTAATTTTAATGTGCAAATTTTAATATATGGTGTAAGCATTTCAGTATATAATGTATGGATCTCAAATACAAATCCCTTATCCTGCAGAGTCATCACAT
This sequence comes from Erpetoichthys calabaricus, assembly GCF_900747795.2. Classification (NCBI taxonomy): domain Eukaryota; kingdom Metazoa; phylum Chordata; class Cladistia; order Polypteriformes; family Polypteridae; genus Erpetoichthys; species Erpetoichthys calabaricus. Next base: position 98,179,500 of record NC_041400.2, on the reverse strand, counting down.
TCCACATAAAGTAACTAGCTGAGTACTCTTTTGTCATAAAGCTTTTTAACACTAATGCAAGTAAAGAAACATAGCCTTAATAAAATGATTAACAATTTCAAAATAAACCACAGGTTTCTATACAAGTGTATTTTGTACTTGGGTGGGTGTTGCTCAAAAGTTAATCTGCCAATTTGCTGACAGAATATAGGTAATGTAAGAGCCCCATCTTACACTTCCTCTATATTTTGTGTACTGGGGGCTTTCAAATGTTTGCAAAAAAGGCAGAGGCTCTTGCAGCTGATGGAAAAAAGAAGCACTTTTCCATCAGCATTACAAATAATAAGCTTTGGCCAACAAATTGCTTTCACAAACACTGAAACAATAGGAAGTGCTGAGATATTGATTTCTCATAGATAATTTATTTTGTAACCATCTCAAATACAAATCTCTTTTCCTGCAGAGTCATCACATTCCACATAAAGTAACTAGCTGAGTACCCTTTTGTCATAAAGCTTTTTAACACTAATGCAAGTAAAGAAACATAGCCTTAGTAAAATGATTGACAATTTCAAAATAAACTACAGGTTTCTATACAAGTGTATTTTGTACTTGGGTGCCAGATAAGATCCAAAGCGGATGTTGACTGTAGGTGCTAGACAACATTGGTAGGAACCTATAAGACCAGACAATTAATGAGAGTCTGATTGGAATGTCATACTTTATTCCAGTAAAATGGGCATAAAGTATAATGTAATGGAAGCTGCCCAATCTGATATATGACCTACCACATTATGCATTGCTTCCTGCTAAGTTTCAGTTTTCCATCATAAGGGACAGGCTTCCTGAAGGTTCCTGGGACTCATTATTGTAAGAACTAATTAAAAGGAGCTCTAATACAGGTCTGCTCAAATAGTGACCAGCTTGTACCTTTGTTTAAGACCACACATATGTTCTGAAAACATGTTGCATTTTTTTAATTTCTGAGGCTGTGACATCCACATGATGGGATAAAAGGACAGCTATGCAGCAAATCCTTATCTAATCTATAGATACCGAATCTCTGAAATATTCAAAGTTTATCCTCATGCTCTTTTCTCATTTCTCCTCTCGACCACAATTATTGTCTCTTATATTGGGCTTTGGTTTCATTTTGCTTTATATTTATTTGTTTTGTTTTGTTTTTTACATGCATTTCCCGAATTTTGTTCAAACATTAATCTGCCAATTTGTTGACAGAACATAGGTAATGTAAGAGCCCCATCTTACACTTCCTCTATATTTTGTGTACTGGGGGCTTTCAAAATGTTTATACATTGTTTCTCCACATATTATTTTGTTCTATAGGCTCCCAACAGGAATGAATCTGCTTTGAATGAACCTAATGAATATGCATAATAATATGCACTACCTGTGCACAGAATTGCATAAAATCATAACAGAAAAGGGTACTGTGGTCTTCAACATTAAATGTATAATGAAAAGTCCCCACCCGATAGAGAAAACGAAATTTCTTCTTTTTTGTGTACTGGTTTTAAGTAATATTAATTGAAAGAAAAGAAAGAACACAAAGGCAAAATGGGAACACTTGGGTATGATGAAACTAAAAAATCATAAAGAAGTTGAAAGTCTGTATTCAAAATTTACAAATTAGCCAATGAAATGCAACCAGTTTGATAATGGAAGGTTTTTGTGTGTCAGCACTTACATTAAAAGTTACAGTGTTAATAATGTCTTATTTTTTTAATGTATTTTTCGGTGTCCTTTTAACATGCACAACGGAGTTACTCGTCCAGTTATACAATTATGAATAAATCTTTGTGATGCCTGCATCTGTTTGTAATCCAATGATTAAGGCGAAAAGTATTTCTATGCTAAAAGACACTACAGGGCAATTTTGTGAGCATTTAACAAGCTCATTATATTTTACTACCATTTACTGTTAATTATTCCATTGTAATCATTTTATTGAAAAATCAAATATAGCTGGTTATATTTTTAATAGTTTGGGGGAGGTTGTATATGGGTTTGGCCTTCCTCTTAGCTAATATCACAAAGTCACTAGAATATAAATACTGTGAATATATTTAGCTTTTATTCCTTGTGAGGTATATGCAAGCTTTGTGAAACCTCCCTTTTCATGGTTTTACATATATTTAAAGAAATAAAACTGACTTGAGTTCCAGTATTCAATTTTAACCTGAATCCCTTTAATCTGACATTTCACAAAGCTTGGACTTTGTGAAGGGATAATATTTCTGTGTGACACCCTTCAAATAACAATTTACCATTGTCTAAATTTAAATTATGGTGAGTCCCCCTTGTTTTGGCTGGAACTACACATTCTTGCAAGTTTTTTGGGCATGATTTATCTGCTGGTTATTATTAATTGTTTCTACAACAAAGACATTCTCTTAGTTGTTGTTGTTTTTTTTCTCTGTCAGTCTGGCTTAGTGTAATTTGCTTCATTAGTACAGTATTGTGTTTTCTGTGTGTGATGAGATGCACAGCTCAGGTGCTTGCAGGAACACAGACACCACCCATGTAGTAAAGGGCAGAGGGCAATCACAGAGAAAACCTCATAATACCACACTGCAATGAGAGATGACCTATGTATATCTGGGTGGGAGAGACAAGATGTAGACCCTGTCACCCATTATTCGCAAAAGTTAATACTTTATTAAACTAAAGAAATTGTCATGGTGGCCCAGATCTTGGTGAAAGTGTGAGGGTAAGTATAGCTACAACCAGGTCGCCTATTTACTGCAAGATGAGCAAGAACTGGCAGAAGGCTACTAGTCTCCTGCTAGGCCATTGGAGGCAGCACATAGTCTCTTATTGGGGGTGGAGGATTGGTGTTGCCTTGTCGAAGAAATGTACTGCTATGGACCTACAACAAACTTCTTCACATGCTAAACTCACTGGCTCAGTAGTTATAAAAAAGCTGCAATCTATGTTCAGAACTTTCAGTTTTATATTACCCACAGTGTACTTTACTTTGTAATGATCCATTGGATATATGATTGTTGTCTGGTCCTTTTTCAGTCTGCTGCTTCTGGGATAGATATGGTCTCCTGACAAATCATACTAGGAAATGGCAAGTATATGCAACAGATGAATGACCATCGTTGGGGAATGACGGTGGCAGGTGTGCCATTGTTTTATGTTGGTTAACATTATTTCCTGAGAGTTCCAGAGTCCTTGCTTTGAATCCCATGTCTGTTAGAGATTTCCTCCAAGTATTCCTGGAGTTCCTTCTGCTTATAAACATTAACAGTTCTCTTAATGATTGAGAGTGTGAATGTGGACTATTTGCTTTACACCTTAGCTACTATACTTTTAGGTTTTATTTGTTCTCCACGTTTTTGGTTGCATTTTCATTAGGTTGTCTGGCTTCCTCACACAATCAAACAATATGCATGCTCGGTTAACTGGCTCCTCAAATTTGAACCAGTGTAAATGACAGTGTCTCTGTTTATGTACGTGTGTTAAGACTTTGTCTCTGCCATGTATCCAGCACTACCAGGACAGGTTCTTGTTTTCCATGAACTGTAATAGACCAAGCAAGTTCAAAACAATTGTTAAATATATGAAAAATGTGTCATTTTCAGTAGTTTCAGCCATGCATGCCAGACTATGTTATACTGGTATGTTTTTTAATTAATTCAAGTTTTTCATGTACTCTAAGTGAATCTTATGTTATATGTAGATCTTCTTCATTGAGGCATATGTGCTACATTTTGTGGAAATTTAATGTCCTATTGCAATTTGAAAAGAAACATGGTTCAAAAATCCCTGAACAATTTTTTTTGAACACACAAAATAACATTAAATAAAACCATTCATTTCCAAATGTCCAAAATCTAATTGAGAATCATGGGAAGCAATAGCCTGCACAGGCTGCATCAGGTTGAGGGCAAGGACCAGCTATAGCTGTGGCATCACTCTAAAGCAGAGCATTCTGGCTTTATAGTCAACAATCAACATAAGACACATGTCTTTGAAATGTGAGGGGAAACAGGAGGGAGGAAGCAGTGCCAGGCTGATAGAGATATAGAAATTTAATTAAAACAGAGAGCGGACCACTAGTTGAACTTTGCTTCCTCAGTCTGTGAGGTAGCAACACTAGCCACTGCATCACAGTGTCACCCATAATAAAAACAAATTTAAAATTTGCTTTCTGGTGCAACTTTATGAATTCATATATAGATCACTGATTGCTTATTACTCCTTGTCAGTTTTCCTATTGATATGTTTCTGCATATTTAACCTTCATCACTATTTATGGGGAGGATGACACCTTTTTCTACTTATGTTTCAAATTAAAGGGAAACCTGACTGAGAGAGTCTACCAGGACCTATAAATGATTGTAATCTTCACTTAATGTAGTAATTTTACCAAAAATGATGTAAACCCCAATGATAACTTTTTAATCACTTCTAAACTGAATTAAGCAGATTTATAAAATGGAATAATGATTGGATTTATTCCTTCTATTATTCTATTCACTATTTTTGAATAATATAAATTAAAATAAAATATGATGAGTAGACCATTTTTACACTCATTTTAGAATTTGCTCATTGCAACACAAAATTGGTTTGATAATAATTTTAAAAACATTTGCTTGCAGATATTTCAGATGTCAACAAAAGTATGTACTTTATCCTAAACTACATAGATGCAAAGCCACATGACTATGTCAAGAATACTTAAGTTCTGTAAAAAAAAGATATCCCAGGTCAATTTCCATTCTGAGATGAAAGATGTGTGAGCTGGTGATGCTATCTACCCCACTACTGTGGTACCCCCCCCATCCATGTGTCTGAGCACAAAACTTAGGCATTCCACACACAACCTATGAGTTTTCTTCAGTTTACTATTAGTGAATGAAAGTCAATCTTATTAATATTATATTTATCATAAAGGGAAATTCTGAAAGATGTGGAAGAAAAGAAGCCACAACATTTTATTTTAACAAAGGGAGGTCTTCAATAACATTAATGCTGATTCAGAACCTAAATGCTGAATTAAAGCAGTTTGCACTTTGATAGGTTAAGCATTTTCCCCCAACTCTTGCTATTTGATCAATCAATGTCAACCTGCTTACTTCATACCAACAGGAGTTAGGTCATGTCTGGTGACCCTTGGTTAGCAAACATTTATCAGTTTTATTGTTTACAGAGATTATTAATTATCTTGTCAATAAGTGCCTAGTCTCTAAGTCATTCTTTTCACAAAAACAAAACATTGCCTTCATATAACTCTAATGTCTACCTATGGACATACTGTATTATAAAAGCATGTCATGCTTAATAACTACCTATAAACATACAGATTTGGCCAACACTTAAAGAAAATAACTAGTATGAAACTATTTAACAGCTATGAAACCAGTTCATTACTTATTGTTAAACAACTACATACATTTTCCTGGTGATAGGATTAAAGTTAATAGAGCAGAATACATACCGTGAAGAGACACATACAAATTGAGCATATATTCTTACACAAAGGATTATTTGTAAATATAAAAAGGACTATTAATAAATGTAGTTTATAAACCATAGATGGACTATAAACTGTTTTTTTTCCAAATGATATGTGATTCTGACATAATCTGCAGTATGATAAAGCTGTACTCGTCATTATTTTGTGATAACAGAAACATTTATATTATGGTCCAGTGCAGCATATGCAAGAAAAAGGAAGATACACAGCAATTATACATTTGCATTTGAATCAGGAACACATTAAAAGAATAATGCAGTTTGAAGTCAAATTCAATGTTGTGTCAAAATCTTGTAAGCCACATAGAGATACATTGCAGTACATTAAATTCTAAATATTTGTAGTTTTAAAAAGAAAATAGCTGACAGCATGAAATAGTAGTCCTGCTGCTATTGCACATAATGGGGAGGAAAATGTTCATTTAATACTATTCTAAGTATAGATGCAGCACATTGAGCCACTAATTAAGTAGTACCTGTTCGAATCTATTCTAATTTATTTACTTTGTATATTGGACATTAGCACCATACAGCAAATTGCAACCTTCCTGCCTTTAATCACTCAGTAATGTAATAAAATAAATGCTGATTGTCATTTTTACAACATATTGTACATAATTATGTATCCATCTATTCATTTTTACATGGACCTTCACAGAATCAGCTACACTAATTTCCATAGAAAGTTTCTAGGTTTATAGCTTTCTTATGCTTGTGGCTTTCTATTGCTGCAGTGTACTACTGTAGACTAAGGAAGGATTTAATATTTTACTATTAAAAGAAAATCTCTATTTCCCTACTATCACAAGCTTGTTTAATATAAAAGTTCACTAGACTAAGTCTAAGCATTATCCTCTGATGAAGACCCCTGATAGGGGTTGAAAGCTCAGGAATAAAACTATTTTATGATACGTGATTCGTTTTTTCTCCCTTTGTGGATCTCCAACTGCAAATATATATATATATATATATATATACAGTATATAAAAAACAGGTAATTACAAATGTTTATTGGCATCAGAGCACAAAAACAGAGTAGCCTCATCACAAAGAGTGCTGAATTCAAAAGAGCTGCTTGCCAGAACCATACTGTAGATTGTTTTACAAATAATTTTATCCATTCATGCATTCATTATTAATTCACTTTGGGATCCCAGGGGCCCAAACTTATCTTGGCAGCACTGTGCATCTTCTTTGGACACAAGTGCTGTAACTTTAGATCTTAAAAGCTATAAGAGGCTATGCAATGCTTAGCAATACCATGGTTACATTCTCCTGTATTTGTACATGTAGCTTAAAGAGAGTGACTTTATGAAGCAATCGGATTAGCAATTTTCTGCACGTTTAAATTTAAAGTTGCTATTGAAGTTGATATGCTTTGTTTCCAAGTGCAATTTTAAGCTTATATTTATCATTCTGGAGGCAGCAGTACACTGCTGAGTTTCACCGACAAGTTGGCCTAGTACTTCCCCACCCCACCACCAGGTTTCCTTTTCCTCCTTCCTCTGTCCAGATGTCACGCCAAGCACCCTTCTTGCTGTCACTCTTACTACTTCTGCTGCAGTTGCCCAGCTTACCTCCTCCCTAAACTCAACCTTGCAGTCTTCTTTTTTCAACTTCCACCACTTGATCCTTTGCTCTGCCCTCCCTCTCCTCCTCTTCTTCTTGATCTCCAACATAATCCTACAGACCACCATCCTATGCTGCCTAACTTAAACTTTGAAGTCTTTAATCTCCTTCAGATTGACTCTTCTGCATAGGATATAATCTACCTGTGTGCATCTGACCTCCACTCTTGTACATCACCCTATGTTCCTCCCTCTTCTTAAAATACATATTCACCACAGCCATGTCCATCCTTTTTGCAAAATCCACTATCCTTTGACCTTCTTCATTCCTTTCCTTGACACCATACCTACCCATCACCTCCTCATCTCCTCTGTTCCCTTCACCAACATGCCTGTTGAAATCTGCTCCAATCTTCACTTTCTGTCCCTTGGGTACACTTATCATCATCATCTTTTCAAACTCACTCCAGAAATATTCTTTCTCATCCATTGAACACTCAGTTTGCGGGGCATATGCACTGACAACATTCATCATCACACCTTTAGTTTCCAGCTTCATAATCATTACTCTGTCTGACACTCTTTTCACCTCCAAAACACTCTTCACATACTGCTTCTTTAGAATAATCCCTACCCCATCCTACTTTTCCCATTTCTCCTCCCATCCACACCATGATAGAAAAATTTGAATCCACCTCCTATCCACCTGGCCTTACACCCCTTCCATTTAGTCTCTTGCATGCAGAATATATCAACCTTCCTTCTCTCCATCATATCGGCTAACTCTCTTGCCTTACCAGTCATACTGTCAACATTCAAAGTTCCTACCCTCAGTTCCTCTCTCTTTACCTTTCTCCTGTCCTTCTGCCTCCGGACACGTCTCCCCCCTCTTCTTCTCCTTCTTCGACCAACAGTAGCCCAATTTCCACCAGCACCCTGTTGGCTAACAGTACTGGTGGCGGCTGTTGTTAACCCGGGCCTCGACCGATCCGGTATGGAAATTTGACTTAAATGTGACTTTGTTTTCTGAAAATGTTAATTTAGGGAGGATTCTAAGAACATGCCTTTATTTTGTACATATTTACATATTATATATATTATATACATATTGTACATATTATAGGCATATTTATAATTTTATGTGCACAGTATTTGTTGTCGTTTGTATGTTTTTTGGACTCCCCACTTTATCTTGGTGAATTGGATTATGCCTGCCAGCCTCTTATTAGGGAACTTGGCTCTAGTCATCTGGATTAGTATTCTTATATGTAATATTGTCATTTTTCCTGAAAAGAATCACTTATTAATATTTTGGCTGATGGCAGTGTTCAAAGTGAAATGTAAACTTTGATTTTTAACAAGAAAATATATTGACCATTGTTAATTAAGCTTTATGATATAAAGGTGCAGTATGAAACAACTTTTCTGAGAATGTTATCATCTTGTTCTGAAAGGTCAGTCACTGGTCTAAGAAAATATGCTGCAGGGAGAAGAAGTCTGACAGCATGTAAAATATAACCTTGAGTCAATTGTAACAATATAAATAACTGATGGTGCAATTGTTTCCTAAAAACACAAGATTTATGTACCTTAATAATGTTAGGTGGTGTCACATCACTAGAAAGCTTGACATCTTCAAGAATATTTCAAAAACTTAGGCAAACTTAGATGTTATGTAAGTAAGCCGTTGAGTATGTGTCTGAAATCTGTCAACAGTTCTCTGGACTAGTGGAAGGTAAGTGGCAAGACCACCATAGTAAGAGACATAATTATAAAAATAAGAGTTAACAAAGGCACAATGGCATAAATGCTGCTATGACTGAAAAAATAAATAAAGGTGGACATTCAAAAATGGTATACTGTAGGAATGCTCACTTACAAATGTGGAGGAATTGCTTCTCCCTTATTTCTGGAAATGCCAGGAGACACTATAACAGTCTAAAAGTGTTAAACAGTAGAATGATGGCCAACCCCAGGAACTGACATTAATGAATACATATATTCTGTAGTTGACCATGATACTATATTCATCTATCAGCAGCATACAACAACAAAATTTATTTATATAGCACATTTTCATACAAAATGTCCCCTCTGGGCATTCTACCTAACATAAATGAAATAGTCCTCTTTGTAGTTAGGGTTCTCACAGAGTCACTTGATGGTGATGGTCATACAGACTTCTGGCTTTTAATCCATCCATCATTGTTGGAACATCATGGTGCTTTGGGTAGATGTGCCACCACCAAAAGGACACCGGAAAAGGAAACAGAAGAGAGAGTAGGGGTTAGTACAGATTTTGAATGAATAGTTATTATAATGAGTTGGATATACAGAGTAGAAGAAGAAGTAGCATAAAAGATCCAGATACAGTTAGGTCCATAAATATTTGGACAGAGACAACTTTTTTCTAATTTTGGTTCTGTACATTACCACAATGAATTTTAAATGAAACAACTCAGATGCAGTTAAAGTGCAGACTTTCAGCTTTAATTCAGTGGGGTGAACAAAACGATTGCATAAAAATGTGTGGCAACTAAAGCATTTTTTAACACAATCCCTTTATTTCAGGGGCTCAAAAGTAATTGGACTATTGACTCAAAGGCTATTTCATGGGCAGGTGTGGGCAATTCCGTCGTAATGTCATTATCAATTAAGCAGATAAAAGGACTGGAGTTGATTTGAGGTGTGGTGCTTGTATGTGGAAGATTTTGCTGTGAACAGACAACATGCGATCAAAGGAGCTCTCCATGCAGGTGAAAGAAGCCATCCATGAGCTGCGAAAACAGAAAAAACCCATCCGAGAAATTGCTACAATATTACGAGTGGCAAAATTTACAGTTTGGTACATCCTGAGAAAGAAAGCAAGCACTGGTGAACTCAGCAATGCAAAAAGACCCGGACGTCCATGGAAGACAACAGTGGTGGATGATCGCAGAATCATTTCCATGGTGAAGAGAAACCCCTTCACAACAGCCAACCAAGTGAACAACACTCTCCAGGGGGTAGGCGTATTGATATCCAAGTCTACCATAAAGAGAAGACTGCATGAAAGTAAATACAGAGGGTGCACTGCAAGGTGCAAGCCACTCATAAACCTCAAGAATAGAAAGGCTATATTGGACTTTGCTAAAGAACATCTAAAATAGCCAGCACAGTTCTGGAAAAACATTCTTTGGACAGATGAAACCAAGATCAACCTTTACCAGAATGATGGCAAGAAAAACGTATGGAGAAGGCGTGGAACAGCTCATTATCCAAAGCATACCACATCATCTGTAAAACACGGTGGAGGCAGTGTGATGGCTTGGGCGTGCATGGCTGCCAGTGGCACTGGGACACTAGTATTTATTGATGATGTGACACAGGACAGAAGCAGCCGAATGAATTCTGAGATGTTCAGAGACATACTGTCTGCTCAAATCCAGCTGAATGCAGTCAAATTGATTGGGCGGCGTTTCATGATACAGATGGACAATAACCAAAACATACAGCCAAAGCAACCCAGGAGTTTATTAAAGCAAAGAAGTGGAAAATTCTTGAATGGCCAAGTCAGTCACCTGATCTTAACCCAATTGAGCATGCATTTCACTTGTTGAAGACTAAACTTCAGACAGAAAGGCCCACAAACAAACAGCAACTGAAAGCCGCTGCAGTAAAGGCCTGGCACAGCATTAAAAAGGAGGAAACCCAGCATCTGGTGATGTCAATGAGTTCAAGACTTCAGGCTGTCATTGCCAGCAAAGGGTTTTCAACCAAGTATTAGAAATGAACATTTTATTTCCAGTTATTTAATTTGTCCAATTACTTTTGAGCCCCTGAAATGAAGGGATTGTGTTAAAAAATGCTTTAGTTGCCTCACATTTTTATGCAATCGTTTTGTTCACCCCACTGAATTAAAGCTGAAAGTCTGCACTTCAACTGCATCTGAGTTTTTTCATTTAAAATTCACTGTGGTAATGTACAGAACTTAATTAGAAAAAAGTTTTCTCTGTCCAAATATTTATGGACCTAACTGTACATCAGCGATTGTTCAAGACTTTGCAAAGTGACTTTCCGATTATACTGTTGTCCCAGAAATGCTATTGCTGGTGGTGAGAGAAAGACTGTGCATAATACCATGTCTTACATCTGATTGTGTATTCAAAAAGCCTCAGGGACGTACAGTATTTGTGGTTGCATTTTTGCGTTTACATATCTAATTCTATGGAGAGAGAAGTGAATCTAAAAGACACAAAACACCATAGGCTTAAGAATATTGAAATATGTTGTTAGTTAATCTATAATAATCATGGCAAACAAAAATAAGTGCTTGAAATTAGCAGATGGAAATCAGGTAGTAATAACGTGTTCAAGAAAAATAACCAAGGGCATTCAGGGAGCTGGTGTATAATTTAGACTTGGAAACGTTATTGAGATCAAGGAGAACATGAGCAGAGAGAATAATACAGCATCAGCATTCGGAATCTGGTCTCTTATAAGGCAAAGTATAGCTGTTCTTGTTTTATAGCTCTGTCAATACATGACTGGAAAGGCTGAGGCATTCAGTAAGATACACGTCAGGTGTCACAATTATTTTAACATCTATTTTGCAGTTGAATTAATCTTTACAATTTATTAAAACAATTTGTAATAGATTGTTTTAATGATACACTAAGGAATCATGATCTTTTATAAAATCTTCAATTACTCTGTGATAGAGAACATTCATATTTATTGTTTTACAGTAAGTCCATTGCAGATTTACCATTAAATATGTAGGCTTTACTATGTAAGAGCTAATAATACATTTAAAAGAATCTCTTTGTATCATAAGGGAATTGACTGGGCATGAGAAAGGGCAAGCACTAATGAGCTATCGGATGGGATTTATTTTATTTGAGAAGCAATTCATTTGTAGCAAATCCTCAAAGTTCCTTTCTAATGCAGACATATAATTTTACAGTTGTAATTAAATAAATAAAGTATTGGCATATTAAACTTCTTTATAAATGAATAAAAATAGATTCTTGTCATCAATAAATGAAACAGTAAGCAGTTTTCACATTTTTTACAAATGCTTTGAATGAGGGAGCTATTACAGGTTCCAAAATTTCTTTATTGCTGTACTCATATTTTTTTCAGTGCCAAATTAAACTTAATCACACCTTATCTAAGGTCAAACATGCTTCAACATTCTCAGCAGCCTCGCAATATTATCCTTAGAATAGCCTGTTGCTCTGACATCACATGTGATGAAGACCATGCAGAGGCTGCTGCTTCACCACCTTAGGCCACAGGTTCAACACGCCCTTGACCCTCTGCAGTTTGCATATCAGGAGAAGGTGGGAGCAGAGGATGCCATCATCTATATGCTACACCGATCCCTCTCTCACTTGGACAGTGGCAGTGGTGCTGTAAGAATTATGTTTCTAGACTTCTCTAGCGCCTTCAACACAATCCAGCCTCTGCTCCTTAGGGACAAGCTGACAGAGATGGGATTAGATTCATACCTAGTGGCATGGATCGTGGACTATCTTAAAGACAGACCTCAGTATGTGTGTCTTGGGAACTGCACGACTGACATTGTGGTCAGCAACACAGGAGCGCCACAGGGGACTGTACTTTCTCCGGTCCTGTTCAGCCTATATACATCGGACTTCCAATACAACTCGGAGTCCTGCCACGTGTAAAAGTTCGCTGATGACACTGCTATCGTGGGATGCATCAGGAATGGGCTGGAGGAGGAGTATAGGGACCTAATCAATGACTTTGTTAAATGGTGCGACTCAAACCACCTACACCTGAACACCAGCAAAACCAAAGAGCTGGTGGTGGATTTTAGGAGGCCCAGACCCCTCATAGACCCAGTGATCATCAAAGGTGACTGTGTGCAGATGGTGCAGACCTATAAATATCTGGGAGTGCAGCTGGATGATAAATTAGACTGGACTGCCAATACTGATGCGCTGTGCAAGAAAGGACAGAGCCGGTTATACTACCTTAGAAGGCTGGCGTCCTTCAACATCTGCAATAAGATGCTGCAGATGTTCTATCAGACAGTTGTGGCGAGCACCCTCTTCTACGCAGTGGTGTGCTGGGGAGGCAGCATTAAGAGGAAAGACGCCTCACGTCTGGACAAACTGGTGAGGAAGGCAAGCTCTATTGTTGGCATGGAGCTGGACA